>NC_057945.1:5636099-5708599 GCF_018555375.3 Anguilla rostrata
TCAAAACCAATGGGCAGAGTGAGAATGTGGAAGGAGAAAAATCACTGTTGGAGAAAAACCTTCGGTTCAGAGGAGCCCGTTCACTGTGAGACCCATGGAGACTAATGTACAGGCATCAGCTGCCCCAGTGGTTAATGCTTTAATCAGATCACAACTCAACAGAGCTAATTAGGTCAGACACCTGGATAATGCAGACACTCTTCATGCTGTTCCCTCACAAGCACACAACCCTCATCCTAGAGAAAGGGGAACTGCTCACAAACACACAATGTGCAACAGTAGATGTGCCTCAGCCCCTCATAAATATGTAAATTTGGTGTTTGCAGTCAGTATTCTGGGAGTGTAAAATGCAAACAAAGCATTGTGCTGAATTCACAAACCATGTTGGGGCATCTGCCGTATTGTAAATGCAAATAAAATACTGAAGATGGTTTTTAATTGCAACATTTATTGACCTGGCTGTGGTTAATGCTGTGGATTCTATGTGGCTGCAGTCATCTATTCAAGGCACATGCAGCAGAGGCAGCAGATTAGGCAAGTGAGATAATGGATTTTCCATCCCAGAATATCTTTATTGGGACTTCAAGAGTCAGAAATCGTTCAAAGATATTGATGTAATACACAATCAATGCTGGAGCTCTTCAGTGAGTTCAAAGACCAAACTAAGAGACCTCACCCTATCACAGCCATTCTCAAATTGTTGGCAGCTTTTCAAATTCTCACAACGGCCTCAAACACCAGCAGGATGTGCAACAGGTCTATGACCTGTTGCACAGTTTATTACTTGTGCAAGCCATTGTTCGTGCAAGAGCCAAATACTCATTAATAAAGCAGGATAGTAATCTTTAATAAAACAGGATAGTAAAGTGTAATAAAAAAGGTTAATAAATTGAGGGAGAACAATCAGTTCTCAGTGCAGCTGCAAACCTGATATTCTTTTCTGAAAGCAGGAAATAATGAAAGTGAAGCATCTGTTGTGTGGATGAACAACAGAGAGGAGGAGAGTCACTGGAGAGAAGGATGAAGCAGGGAAGAAGAGGGAGAGGAAAAGACAGACCAGCATACCCAACGATGACGATGACAAAATCCAGCAAATTCCAGCCATTTCGTGTGTAAGCACTGGGGTGCATCACCAGCCCATAGGCCAGGATCTTCATGAAGGTCTCAATGGTGAAGATGATCATAAACACATACTCCACTTGCTCCTACAGACGAGAGGAGGAAAACACAGAAAGAAGATAACTGGAAAGCATTTCCGTTTATTCAATAGCACCATCTGACAATTCATTCAGTTAATATTTAACAAACAGGAAATGTCTAAAATCATTATTTATTTATTTTAGCTTTTTTCTCTGCTAATTTTGGAATGCTAAGTGACATCACGGCCTCTTCCATGGCCACGCCCCCAAAGCATGTGACATAGCGAGAGGCTAGACATACAAGCAGTGCAGCTGAGCTGACCCTAATCCACAGCACAACACTCCACTCCCTGGGTCAGAGAGAAGAGAGGAAGCCAGCAAGCTGTTTGATCTGAAAACCACCCCACAGCTCACTGGAGCCCAAAGGCCCTGCCCATACTGCACCTCTCCCAAGTTCAAAAAAATTAATCAATTTTAGATTTTTGTTTTCTTTCTTTTTTCTCCATAACTGTACGGTGCACCAGGTCTCTCAGCACACAGATCACCGTGGCAACCAGCCAGTTAAGCTGATCTGACCCAAGGCCCCAGCACGGTTCTAATTAGATTGCCAAACTTTTAACCCCATGACTAAGACACACTAATTCCACTCGACAGAGCGACAACCCCTCCAGGGTTAAATTTCATCCTGCAAGAGCCAGGATCTGAAATCTGCTCCCCAGAGTGCCAAGGCTTGCAATTCACTGGCAGAAATTTAATTTCAAACAGCCTTTTGGCAAAGAGGACAATGAACTTTTGGGGGAAAAAGTCTGTTTTTGAAAGATAGACCTCACCAGTCTGATGATTTATGTAATCAGAGAGCTGTCTAATAGTAGGTCAAAACAAAGACAGAACCAAGATGGAGAGAGATGCTCAGTCCGAATTGTAGAACAGTTTCTCTTTATGTATTTTGTATGTGTGTGTGCGTGTGTAAGAGAGAGAGAGAGAGAGAGAGAGAATGTGAGAGAAAAGGGATTTGCAATACTTCAAAGCACTTTGGAAATTGAATAATTCTGCTCAATGCAATAAATCAAATTTTACTTTGTGGGCGTGTGCATGCATGCTTGTGCGTGTGCATGTTTGTGTGCATGTGCGTCTGTGTGCGCATGCATGTGTGTGGAGGTGATGGCTGATTGTGTTAGACTCACCGGTTAATGAATGGTTGTTAGAGACTCGACTCACCAGGTGATGGCTGATTGGGTCAGAGACTCACCATGTGATGGCTGATTGTGTTACAGACTCACCAGGTGATGGCTGATTGTGTTACAGACTCACCAGGTTATGGTTGGTTGTTAGACTCACCAGGTTATGGTTGGTTGTTAGAGACTCACCAGGTTATGGTTGGTTGTTAGAGACTCACCAGGTGATGGCAGATTGTGTTACAGACTCACCAGGTGATGGCAGATTGTGTTACAGACTCACCAAATTATGGTTGGTTGCGTTAGAATCCTCTTCAGGAAAAGGAATGGCCACACCCAAGGCCACACAGTTGGCAAAGATGGCGAGCAAAATGAAGATATCAAATGGCCTGAGAGAGTGCGGTTAAGGTGGAACAGCGAAGGCTGTGTACATACATCCACGGTAATTACAGGTGCAAAGGACACACAAAGCAAATGGTAAGAGAGTATCAGTACTGTTGCTCCTGAGCATTAGTGCTGTTACCCCAATGTACCAGTACTGTTACTTACAAGTACCAATACAATTACTCACAAGTAGCGTTTAACGCCAGGAAACAGATTCCCGGGAACGCCAACCCAAACTATTTCCTGTTTCCCTAAAAATACAATAACGGGAAAACAGAAAAACATTCAGGCTACAGAACTTGGATGCACAGAAAGTGTTTTCTGTCTGCGGACAAGGTGACACAAAGATCAGAAATCACTTCGGTGCGGAGTACATCAGTGCACACTGCTTCTTGAAAGTGACACTTCTCCTCTGAAACACGTGATGTCAGCAGCTGCTACTTTTCACACAGCCGTCCTGAAGCAGCTTGAGTCAGCAGGGGTCGCTATAGAGGGATTGAGACGCTGTGCTTCTGGTCATCCACACAATGGAACAGAGCCTTAGCAGATACCAGACCATGGGATCCATCCACACACTGGAACACATACCAGATTGTGGGGCCCATCCACACACTGGAACAGTGCCTTAACAGATACCAGACATTGAGGGTCCGAAACAGGACCAGCATTTGTGGCTCTCAAAACTTTAAAAATGTACATATAAAAAAAACTCAATAGCAATGTCTGTTTCAAAATATAATGCCATTTAATGGGGGGGGGGAGGTTCCGGATTTGGGGGGAAAGGATACTTCCACTCCACGATGGCGAGGGCGGCCATGCGGATGGGGTTGGTGAGCGTGAGGCAGAAGAGGGCGCGGGGGGCCCGTAGCCCCGCCCCCGCGACCTGCACCTGCTTCTTCCCGTACTGCGTCCGGCGCCGCTGCGTGGCGGCAGAGCTGGCGGCCGAGTTCATGGTCTCCGAGCGCGTCAGCGTCGAACCGCCATTTTCATCCATCTCCTGCCACGGGTTCTTTTTGGCGAACTCCGCCCCTCCCCCTCCCCCTCCCCCTCCCTCTCCACCACCGGCGAACCAGTCCTGGCCAGCTGGTTACAACAGCAGAGAGAGGGAGAGAGGGAAGGAGGGAGGGAGGGAGAGAAGGAGGGAGAGAGGGGGGAGAAAGTGTAAAATAATTTAGCCATGAGGCTGGGAGGATATGGCATGTCACAAAGTAGGAGAAAAACAAAGCAAATTTACTACTTCATGATACTAAAATGCACCCCATAATACCGCATTAATCCTCAATTAATTAAACATACCCATTAATACCACATTAAACCTTATTATAATGTAATGTACCCCATAATACTAATTACTCCTCACCATACTGTAATGTACTGCATAACACCACACTAATCCTCATTATTATTGGGATGGCAGGTATGCCATCCTGCCAAGTTACGCCTTGGCGGGGGCATGCCCCATACCTATACAGCACCGAGAGTTCGGCACTTTTCAGGGTTCCCCACAGAAATAACCACAACAGCCACAGACACTCAGCCCTTAAAAACATTAAATTCTGTACATTCTGACCCCATTTCAACAGACAGATTTCATAAACAACTTCACATGTCCACACAATAAAGCCCCAAACTAAGGGGATTTTGTGTTCTCTCCTTCTTCTTCTTCTTCTCATTCTTATTTTTCCTGCTGCCTATCCCACTAACAACATGTCTCCCCATTGGACATTTTACCGACACCAACCAAATCTTCACCTACACAACCCAATCAAAAACTTGCATACACACGCAAAATACCCATACCTTTTTACTCTGAAACATTTCCAGTTTAAACAGCTAGTCTGCCTGTGGCCTAGTGGGCAAGGTTACAGTCTTGGAAACATGGGTCTAAGGTTCAAGCCCAGTAGAAACAATTCTTTAACCTGCTTTTACCCTCACTAATAATTGTCTACTACTTCTCAATTATTGCTTTTGCACCATATCTACCCGCCGTTCACCTAACGTATACACTGCATTATGACGTACCGTCTGCACGTTCAGTTATTAACCGGCTACAATATTGCAAAGCCATATGGATTCAACGGGAGCTCTTCTGTGCTTACTGGCCTGTGTTCTTTAAAACTACGGACAGGTTTGCTAATGATATTTCACGCATTGCATAGCTATGTCATGGTGCTGCACTAACAAAGTCACAGACTGGTAAACCTCCGGTTGAAGGATTGAATCCCGCCTCGCCCTCAGGCAGATAATTTCCTCTTTTACACTAACGTTTTCTTACGCTTATATTTGCTGTACCAAAACTCACTCACGGCCACCCATATGCATTTCATGACGGCAAATGTATTAATTCTATTAAAAAGTTACACCAGTTCACCACTGTGCAATTTCTACTAACTATATTTCTTCACTTGGCTACCGTACAAAACCTTATCAGCAAACGCCTCGTTTCTACATTCATGTTACCTCACCCTGTTCTCTATCTAGCCACATACAAACAATTACTACGCATGTACGTTCCGCAACTCCGCATTAAAACATTACATTTAACATCATGACTCACTCATAATTATAACTACTACTTCTGAACATGAGAAAAGCACATTAGTGCAATACTTAACCATCCACTTTAACAACTACTGCTTTACACCGACTGTTATATATACCGTTCCATAAGGAAACTTGAAAGAATTGAGGAAATATTGGGTAGCATTTTCGGAATACATCTTATTTCATTTCGGTGAGGCAAGATAGCCTATATTGTTTGTAGTACCGTAACTTGGCGTCATTTTGATATCAATACTTTTAATGGCAGGCCTGGATTTTGGCAGTCTGAATGAATGAGTTATAGATGGTGTATGTCTTATGTGTGTGAGTAACTTGGCATTTTTGTACGTTGAAAACGTGTTTTTTATGATATAACATACCCCATAATATCACATTAATCTTCATATTCTAATGTACCCAAATATACCACATTAAACCACATTATGTTGCAATGTTCCCCATAACACCACATTTAACCTAATTATAGTGTAGTGTACCCCACAATGCCACCTTAAACTCATGTTCTAATGTACCCCATAATACCACATTAAACCTCATTTTACTGTCATGTAGCACATAATATCACATTAAACCTCCTTAAACTGTTACATACCCCATAATACTACATTAAACCTTATTTTACTGTTATGTAGCACATATCACATTAAACCTCCTTAAACTGTTACATATTCCATAATACAACATTAAACCTCATTTTACTGTTACGTATCCCATAATACCACATTAAACCTCATTTTACTGTTAGGTAGATCATAATACCACATTAAAACTCATTAAGCTGTAACGTAACCCACATCACACCTCACTATAGTGCTCTATAATATCCCACAATACAGTACTTCACTGAACCTCACATCACCACACAGAAATATGCTCGATGCTTTCATGTAGGCTAATAATAATAATAATTTTACAGTACAGTAACACATACAAAACGATATATTAAATGGGTGGCATCTGTTATGACATCTGAACGTCATACATGTGTATACAGTGCTATAGTAGTCTAAAACCCTTCATTCCAGGGGGCGCCATCTAATGCCGCGGCAATGCGCAACTTGCCGTATTGCTGAGGACATCTGTGACCTAATTTAGTGTGATCAGCGCGAAAGATCCTGTAAGCAACCTGTTAACTCACTGACTGGACATCTATCCGGCAGCACACTGTATACTAATGACGTGTATAAATGCATATGATAAAAGAATATTCCCTACTATGAATAACAAAGTTTTGTATGAAACAGATCACAATAGCCGATAATTGCTAAATATACGCTACTTTTCCCAAGCTACTTGAAATTAAAAAGTTCGATCATTCTAGAAGCAGTGGTTTAGTTATGATGGTGGTGACGAATGTCTCCAAGATCGCGAATGTTTCCATTTGCCCTTACGCCAGGAAAACTCTGGGATGCCTTTATATTAACGTGTTAACTTGACAAAACAGAAACAGTTCCAGCACCCTGAACAAAGGTTGTTTTCCCATGCATACGAGGTGACGCGTACTGCGCCATGCATGGACAGAGAACCAAAACGTTCACCACTATCTAACAAGACAGGATGACTGAGTTCAACAAATAAAATAGAGGCGATGTAACGCTGTTGGTGCTTATCGATAGAGCTGAAACTGCAAGCAGGCGGATCTGGTTTAATGCACCGCCTCGGTTTCCAGATCGTTAATTTTGCAGGTGAACACGGGTATATACCGTTTAAGAGTTACTTCGCTATACATCAATGCACACTTTCTGTATAGATAGCTAACAAGCAGATAAAGTAATTTGACGCAGTAAGCTCAGTTGTCAAAGACTGTTAGTAGGCTACTTACCTCTGTTGTTCTGTTCATACATGTTGAAATTCAGCACGAGGGTGCTGGTTTTACCTTTCCAAGAAAAACTAGATTTCCACTTTATCGCAGAACTTCAGTCTCAGCGTAGATTGTTCTGACATATTACAAAGAAGTGACGCTGGGAACCCAGCACCTTACAAGGTTACGTTTTTCAGGGAAACCCTGCATCCGCACCTGCTCGGCATCCCGTTGCTCCTTTCTGAATTTAAAATATTCAACAGTTACGCATGGGCACTTATTATAACCTTACATACGTTATTAAATAAAAAATCTGAAAAGGATTTAGCATTAAGTCTATCCTCTCTCTGCTGCTAGGTGTATTCAGCCACCTGTTGAGGATTAGAGGCTAGTGCTGCGCTTTAAAGGGCCGCGTGAAAAGGGAGGGGTAGAGAAGCAGGTTAAATTCCAGTCAATATCCGCTCTGTAAATCTATTTTTTGGATTTACAGAGCGGAATTTTATTACAGGAGACTAAACTGCAAGGGGGAATTAAATAGCTATTTTCTGTTAGTATTTCCGTATATAACAAGATGATTTTATTAGTGTAGAAATGCTAAATATTATTTTCCTTAAACGATTCATACTACTACAATGCAAAAGAAACACAGGTTAATGAAAACCTATCGTACACCTATTCTAGTCGATAAAGAAAATAAAATGTCATACACAAGTAGACATTCTTGGCCATATTTATGTAAAGTCCTTTCGCGCACATACAAACATAGCTAACATGTCATTTTGTTCTATGCAGTAAGAAAATCACTTATACAGAAGGAAGTGTTTGTTGTGATATTTCATAATCTGAAGAGAAACACGTTTTCACCGTGCAAAAATGTCAAGTTATTCACGCATACAAAGCACTGCAAGTCATTAACACACTAGCAAAATGTAGGCCTGCCATTAATGACCACATTCTCTTCGCATGGTAAGACGAAAAAACACAGGGCCAAAGAATTTAGGAAGCATTGGGTAGCAGCATTGGAATACAGCATGTTTCATTTGTGTTAGCTAAGGTAACCAATGTTGTTTATTGTAACTTCGCGTAATTTTGATATCAGTACTTTTAATGGCAGGCCTAGATTGTACTAGGGTTAATAGTTAATATACTTATAGTGGTGTGTATGTGTGAGTATCGTGGCATTTTTGTACGTTGAAAACGTGTTTTTCTTCAGATATAATTTCTATTTGCAAAGTGTTTGTTATGAGAAAGTGATAACAGTAATGCATATAAATGTAGATTGTGTGAATGCGTACACATACACAGGCCTACATACAGTGTAGGCAGTGCCGGATGTAAACCGGTGTGATCGGGAGGCAGAGTAAGATTTTTGGGGGGAATGAAGTTAATCACAATTTGTGATGAGTAGCGCAGCGGACCTGAGTGTAAAAATGCGAAGTGACCCTTTAAGAAACGGTTGCGGATTACGGTTATTCTTGTGTGAATTTTTGCAGTCTGATAAACTGCAGTACAGTGTAGATGTAAAGTACAGTGCAGTCTAGATAAACTACAGCACATGTGCAGTCTCTTTACATAAGCACCCGACATCTTTTCTGGTGAATCTGGCTAATATTCGGTTAAACATCACGCACCGCCACAAATCACAATGCAAAGTCCTTTCTGTATTAATACATTTTATCACCTGCAACATGTATATGACATGACAAAACAGATTCAGAATACACAAGGCAATGTTGAAAACTTTTCAAAATAATGCACTGCATGAAGAACACAAATGTGCGTTAATAAGTGCCATTTTTTTGCAAGTAAAAGGCAGCCATTAGTATTTTGACATGAATCAGAAATACTAAAATTACTTCAAATGGCCCTTCATAATAATGTAAAATCAGTCAACAGTAAAATGGTTTAAATACATTACATATGAGCATATGTTCTGGCCCCTTCCTTTGTATGTCAGCATAATAAAGCCAAGCATATTGATGCCTTCTCCGGTACAGCCCAACACAAAATCCAAACACAGTAGAATACGACCCAACAATGTTTATGATGCAGTGTCCATGGTTCCTAACAGACCTGGGTCAAATTCGTATTTGTTTTGGATTCAAATACTTTTCTACGCTTTACTGATCTTGTCTGGCGTATTGGAACCAATGGAATACTCTCAATATCGGCAGGCTCAATTAAACCAGGCAAGATCAATAGAGCACAGAAAAGTTTTTGAACGCAAAACAAATACGTATTTGACCCAGGTCTTGTTCCTAAACTCTGACCAGCTTACACAAAACATTCTGAAAACAATTTACAATCTCATTTCTGACATGAATACTACTCACTCACCTCCAGACAAATCTTGGCAAAACCCTCCCACATGTAGGAACCCATCCAACAGATTAATAATACCAAAGTACACTTAAATTTTTCACCCATCTTGACAATAAATCTGGTTAAAGAATAAATGTGGCTGTGTCTAACTGCAATAGCATTATATAATAATACCTTAAGGATTTAAGTGTCTAATAAGATGTAATAGTCCAGTATGAAAGACCAGAGACAAACTTCCCTCCATTCTGTTCAACACCAGAGCACACACCACACAACTTTCATTCAGTGTGCAAACTTCTCATTTTACTGAGCTATTGGAGAATGGGGAACTGAGACACTTAACATGAACAAAGATATGAGTATATTTATCTCACTTTGCAATTTAAATAAACATGCATTTTAAAAAAAGTGTAAGCAACATAGGCCTTATCACAGAAGTTCAACCCAAAAGTCTAGAACTTTTTTCAGAAAAAATTGTTGGGATGATTGGCACTTTCTAAGACTACATAATCTGACTCGCATTGGAAGAGCTGTTTCAGATCTAACTGCAAAAACAGCTCCGTAGTATGAGTGGGGAAAAATGGCATTAGTAGCTGTAAGTTCGTTTTGCTCCAAGACACCAAAATTGCTCTCTGAAATCATTTCTGCATCTGTGTCATGTGAAAAACTTCACAGTCCTCAGAATCTGTCTGGCTGCTGCAACCCACAGCTGAACCAATACGGTTTACAAGCTCTGTGCTCAAAATGATGACATTCAATACAACACATTGACTAGTGTATGGTAAGAAGATCAGATACAATCCAAAGCCAATCTCTGTAGAGAATCCTTCAAATCCATACAAAACATAAAGTTAACCAAGTAAACACCTTTCTTCTACAGTGAAACGTTTTGGTGAAAATCTAAATGTGTGAAACAGTCAGAAAATGTGGTTCACACTCTCACTGTGAATCATGAAAAGAAGCCATTTGAAAACAGAGGGTCATTAAAAGATTCTCTGACTATCGGGAGAAAATATATCTGTTCATAATTTACTGAACTTCTGGACAATTTAGCAGTGTGCTTCAAGCACTCTCCACAGTTAATGAGTTTTGTCTTCCTAGTTCTGGGCAAAAACCTCCAGCAGACGGTCTGTGCTCTGACCCAACACCATTTAAGAAACCAGATGCCACCGTTTAAGAGAGCAGGTGCCACACCAGAGACCCCATGAGTGTGATTACTGTGCTGACCCAAATGCCTTACAGTTACTGTGATGTGCAACAGTTCATTTAAAAATAAAACATTTAAAAAAAATTAATGGAGTGCCACCGCCACCAGAGCCGGTGACCTGTGATGCCGGAGATCTTCCTGACAGGGTTGTGGGAGGGGCTTGCTTCTTGGAAAACGGCAGCTGGTCCCCATCTCCTCCCATTGGCTGACCCCTGTCTCCTCTTCTGTTGGTTGGCTGGCCCCCGGGCCTAAGAGCCAGCCTCCTGCTCCTGCCCCAGAGCCTCCAGGAGCAGCCCCATGGGGGTCCTCTTCAGCCCGATGCTCTCCAGCTTGTTCTCCAGCTTGTTCTTCAGACTGCGCAGACGCACCGAGGCGTGGATCAGGATCACTGCAGGAAAGAGTCGCAGTCACTGAGTCCTCAGAGACAGAGGCAGTGGACAAATACCTATGGCACTCCCTACACCACCACCATCATCATCATCTCTAATGCCAAACCCAACCCTAAACCTAAAACATTTTCAGGAATCGATAAATCGATTCATTACCGAGTGAGTGGAAAGAGGAGAGCTAGAGCTGGGGTTTGGGTCAGGGCAAGGCTAAGGGTGAACAGGATTCGGTAGAATACTGACGTAGGATCGGGAAGGCAATCCCAAACAGGAAGACGGCCACGCCCCCGAGCACAGACAGCAGCAGGTAGGCCCCGCCCAGGATGGCGGAGAGGCAGAGGCCCGGGTGGGTGCGGCGGAAACGGCGGACTGCCGCCTGGTTCTCCGCAACCCACACGAAGCCCAGGAACACCAGCACCACCACCAGGGCGCCCAGGAGCAGCTGCAGCGGCCGGAAGTACCTAGCACAGAGAACACAGTCTATTAAAGCACCGACATCACAAACAGCACAGCCTATTAAAGCACAGAGAGCAAGTCTATTAAAGCACAGAGAACACAGTCTGTTAAAGCACAGATAGCTCAGTTTATTAAAGCACCAACAGCACAAACTTTTGAAACAGACAGCACAGCCTATTAAAACAGAGAGGACAGTCTATTAAAGCACAGACAGCACAGTATTTAAGCAGAGAGAGCACAGACTATTGAAACACAACACTTTCTGGCTAGCGATATTTACATGTTCAAAACCCATAGACTGTTCAAAACCAAGTTAGCAGGTTGCAAGCTATTTAGGCCACGTCACAGAAAACATAAACAATGTCATCACCCAAGTGGCAGGAATTAAAAGGTTCGCGTTGATTTACAGACACTATGTCAACAGTACAGAACTATCTAGTTTATTCGACTCAAGTTAACTCCGTTAATTGCCACTGACCATTAGTCTGCTAGCTGGAAAGGAAGATAGTAGCAAAAATAAATCAGTGTCTGACGCAGGGTGGTCACAGATTACAATGGAAAACAGTAGCAAAGTTAGCTATTTGAATTAAACCAACAGCGTTCACAAAGGAAGACCGCGACCAGCCAACCTGCATGTTGTTAGGTGCTAGAAATTATAATGCGTTAGCCTATATAGTGGGTTCCTTTGCAGCACAATCAAAAACATCATCAGTTAGCAAAAAAAGAGAAAAGAAAAGGCTAATTTAGCCACAGGAAAGCGTGGCACTTATCCTTACCCAACTATAACCAGGAATATGGCGGCTGACGCGAAATAGTTGGATTGATAGTAAAGCAAGTTGTTGATAATCCGATTATTCCATCGCTCCAAATTCTTGACATCTGGTACCGAGAACCGGGCTGACCCCAAGAGAAAATCATCCAGAGCCCGGAGAGGCGGCGGCTGTACGTCCGCCATCTTCAGGGAAAGGTTCAAAACAAGCACGTACCGACGCCGGATCGGGGTGTGCTCATACCCAGGCTAGAACTGAATTGTGAATAACATGGATGGTTCCTCTTCCCAAATATTCTGGCTACATTTGCCAATCCATGATTTATATGACCTGGGTTCACCCTGGGACAGGTAGTTTCAAATAAACTGCTTCCACGATTGACCGAAAGTATGTTAATTTATTTAGCAAAAGCCAATAATGTATGAATGGCCTTAGAATGTGCGTGCCTATGTGTCATTGCACATATACTAACACGTTTCAGGAGTATTGTTAGGAAATACCTTAATAGAAGTGCAATAGGCTTTTAGAATAAAGAAATACATGCATGTTTGAATCGTTCTAATCACGCAGCAGCTACTTGTGGACAGCTATTTCTTTTTTTATTATCATTATTTTGTTACTTCTGGACCTCTGTGAAATACCTCGATGTGTGAACCGCACTTGTAAGAAACCGTACAAGAACATTTGGGAAACCCAAATAACAGTTCAAAGGTATCTGTGAAGCAAACAACATCCGCTGGCACCATTTATGCATTTCCGTTTGTCCCATTTCAAACAGTTCCGTGAAGCTGGTAATTGTTGCTGGCAACAATTGGAGACTTTCGGTTAGAGTATTTCAAAATAAAAGCTCGGTAAATGCATTGATTTCTTAAGTGCGATTTTATCGTTTTCCCTCTTGTTACTAATACAGTTGGATATAATTGCACATTACGTTCTCATATTTAAACCTATATCTTTAACACTGCAGTCACAATTGTGAAATTACGTTCCCAGTGGTGTTTTAGTGTAGCCCGGCCATGCGTTGCCATACACGGTCAATTCAGTACTGGCTCATTTGCATACCAGATTACTGCAAAAACTACAAATTCTTACCAAATTAAAGGGGGTGTACATTTACTCTACAAACCCATATCTTCAAGATTATTCAATCATTTCTGCAAAATCATGTTCCCAGTAATTGTTGCTGGTGTTTTAGTGTAGCCCAGCCATGCATTGCCATACACTGTCAGTTCAGTACTGGCTCATTTGCATACCAGATTACTGCCAAAACTAATGAATGAATAAATGAATGAATGATTGCATTTATATAGCACTTTTCTGAACACTCAAAGTGCTTTAAATGGATGAATGGGAACTCACCTCACCTGCCACCAATGTGTAGCACCCACCTGGGTGATGCATGGCAGCCATTTTTCAATAGAATTCTCACCACAAATTAGCTAAGGGGGAGAACATTTTTTTTTTTAGCTAATTAAATCACGGGATGATTCGGTGGCAAGTTTTGAGAGCCAGGTTGGGAATTTAGCCAGGACACCGGGGAACCCCTTACTCTGCGAGAAGTGTCATGGGGTCTTTAATGACCACGGTGAGTCCGGACCTCGGTTTAACGTCTCATCCGAAGGACTGAGTAAACTAAAAATTGTTACCAAATGAAAAGGGGTATCAATTTACTCTACAGACCCATACCTTTACATTCATGCAGTCATTTCTTTGCAAATTCATTATACAGCCAGAAAACACGGGTGATTCCGGTGTACATGACCATCTGCTTTAAAAAGGTACCTTCGTCTGTAGATTTGATGGCATTCGTGTCGGCAGCTCAAAAAGCGACATGGGACTCCCTTGAACTGTACACGAGAGGAGCAGCTTTAATATGTACTGGTGTCCCAGTTGTTGAGCATCATCTCACTCACATGTACACTGTAAGAAAGGTCAATGTTTGGAGCTGCCAGCACCAGGGTCAGAGCACTTGAAACATGCACAGTATTGTAAAATATATTAACATAGAAAGCAAAGTCATTTGTGTAGAACCACAGCTAGTTACTCCTCTAAACCACTCAGACCCAGCCCTTTTTCACACCATGGTCCAAAGACGCATCTCTTCAGACTGTACCTGGACTCTCTACTCTGCAGGTCACTCCCAATCTAGGACGGCTCTTTGGTATCCTTCTATGTTGTTCCCCTAGCACTTTCCAGTTACACTTATCTACATCCAGCACTTGTATCGTTATCTTGATGTAGCTCGTTGTCATGGCTTCTTATTTGATCATAACTTTCAAAGTCCCACTGACAGGGAAAACCTGAAATAATTGGAGACTAATGCACAAAAGCACTGTAGTGAAGTGATTTAGGGCGCTTTATTCTGTCAGGGCTGGTTTATCAGAGAGCCTTGGCAAAGTTTCACAAGTTATACACTGAAGCTTTTGAGCCATTTAGCATTTTGAAATATGTTCTTGTATTTAGCTCTGACCTGCTGCCAAGACCTCCTGGCATCGCTGGGTTTGCAGCTAGAGAGATGGAGAGAATTATTGCCTAGCCCATAAATCATTTCTCATGGCGATAATGCAATCTATTGAATACGACTGAAGACAAAATACCGTTCTTTAACATCAAGGAGAGATGGAGCAGTGTTTATCCGTATACTTACGCATTGACAAGGTCTGCAATTTTCATTGCTCGTCATCTTTTGACATGAGAATGACTCGCTTCCTGAAAGGGAAACGCATTGCTCTTGCCTCTCCCCGTAATACCGTGTGACGAACTCGGCTAACTTGGACTTGGTTGAGCTTCTTTCGTGATTCTGGGCTGCACGATCTTGTCACAAAGCCGACCGATTCTTCGGACGACCAAAGGTTTTCTAAAATTACCAGAGCTGAAACTTATATAAAACAGTTTATTTACCCATAAGTCAGAAATGCAGGCACTGAGATTTTACATAGTTGTAGGACATTTACATCTAAATTATCTGGACACGCTATGAAAAAAAAAATTGACAAACGTTTTACCAGCATACTACCTAAACAATAGTGACAAAAAGATCACCCCTATTAAGCCACACAGCTGATCTTAAATAGGCCCACAATTAGACACACCTAGAAACATTCCAACCAATCAGTCACCTGCAATACATTATGTGCACCTAAGCCCAGTTCATGAAAATGGTGATTAAAGCTCACTATACAAACCTTTTTAAATTAAAATATCTGGAGAAAGCAAAAACACACCCCTTGTCTCTAAAGCGAAGACTACTCCTTCACAGGTCTCTTCAGATTTACTAAAACAGCTGTTTTATTATTACAGCTGTTATCTACTGAAATACTATTTCAAACTATTGCAGCTTCCCTTCCCCACTCAGTAATTTTTCACTGATGAGCAATGAGATCAGAGACAATCCTGTTGAATGAAAATTAAGAATTATTCTCCTTGTCACCACAAAAAGGTAATTAAGTTCTGTTGACCTATCTTGTTAAATTAAGGTATACTACAGTTAGAGCACATGCAGTCTGATTGTACTACACGGCACAATACACCAGGACCATACCGAATGAGAGGACATTACACCATGAAGGAGAGCAGTCCAAACTAAACTGTAACAGTAATTACAAAGGAATCTTGTAAAACAGGATTAAAAGAGATAATGTTCAGATGAAAAAATTACACAGTTCTGAAATAGTGCCACTTTGTAACAATCTGCAATACGTCATCACACATGATCGCCCTGGATACCGACAGGATTTCAAAAAGGAGGTTCCAGAGCGCAATAGAAACAGTTGCCTAGGAACAGAAAGTTCATTTGCAAATTATTTCTCATCAGCATCACAATTAACTCTAATCAGACTAACAAAAAATGCAAAAAAGTTGTCCTACATAGAAATCCCATATCAACAGCGTATGCACTTTAACCTGTACGACTGAGATATAATCCATTGAATCTGTGGGGTTGGGTGGTGTGGCAGGAACAGAGAAGATGCTGCTATGCTGGAATATTCCAGAATTAGGTGCCATCGATCTGTTTGATGCTTCAGAGCAAGAAAGGCTGCGGTTTTCAGTTGTTAAAAGGACGCTCGGGACAAAAGGAAAGCTGAGTCAAAAAAATAACTTTTAAAAAGCAGAAGCCTCCGATAGTTCATCCATCATTGTGTGCTTCAAGGAACTTGCGACTGGGGGAAGAACAGAAAATGGAATGGGACCGTCAAACATTTCACCTACCTGCTAACGTCTGCACTTTAAAACTGTAGAGAAAATAAAATCCCTGTTTAGTGCCATGTAGCTGATGACACCCAGCTATGATATTACTGGCACAACATTTAAAACTCCATTAAGCTTAAGAACGCTGAGTGAATGGGTCTTACAATGAATTTGTAGAAACAAGTATACAGTGGTCCACCAGATTCTGGTCAAAGAGAAAACAGGTAAAATGTGGTGACACATAGACATTCAGAATGGTTGTGGGGTGTAAAATAATAGGACAGAATAAAAACAACTAGGCCCAAACTTTCACCATGAAACTCTTTTATTCCTTAAAAACATTGTTTTTCTTTGCTGTACCATAAATAAAGTAATCAAAATTACATTACAATAATACGTATCTTTTGTAGGTTGGGTGACTTTACACTCACTGATAAACATTATGTACACTCATTTCAAAATTCAGCTGGTCCTCCTCTGATGCTTTTTTACAGACAAGAGCCAACAGAGAGAGAAGAAATACTAGAGAACAGAACGAGGGAATTGGGATATTCAAACCCCCGTGGCAGAAAGACAGAGGCTTCAGTTAACAGAACAGTACCCAGCAACAACACTCTCCTTTTTTCCCATGATTTTATATCTATATTGCATAGCACATCACACCTCAAATTCCCTTTAAATCAAACAGGACGGCGAAAACCTGACGATACAGATTTTTAGCGCCCAACGTTGTGGGAAGAAAAACGTATAAACTCATGCATTAATTCCTCAGTACAGAAATGATTCCTGAGTCCTGTATAAAATTCATTAAATGCTTGTATTGAAAGACGGTTCCTGAACAGACAGGTTTAAACTTGACGATGAATCGCCCTCCTTACAAACTGAGATTAAGCTTCACATACTGGACAACAATATCAGCTGTACAAGTATGATGAACATGAAAATACAGTACTGACTAGTCCAAACCCAGAGCCAGACACACTTACGCTCACTTAATCAATGTGCAAATAAATACAAATGAATAGCAATCGGCCTCCGTGTCTGCGGGAGATCTGTGCAGATTAGTGTCTTCTGATCAGCAGCCTGTACAGTGGCCCCTTCCCCGTTCCTGTCAGACTGATTAGGTCAGGGAGTGCACAGACGGGCCCAGGTTGGAGTTCTAGCCTATGGTGCTACTGGTACTGTCCGAACCCACGGCCCCCCTGGTGGTCCGGGTCCTTCGGCGGCAGCTGGCTGGGATCGTCCACAAGGGGGCTCACTGGAGCGGACAGAGACAGGCATTAAGTACTGTTAGCCGCTAACTTTACAAATGTCTACATACATTTCATACATATAACTGTAACGGTTAACTCTGTACTAACCCAATAAAATGGATATTGCTACGTCAACTACTGTCACGTTAGAGTACGTTTTACACTGACAGAGTGCATTTTACACTGATAGAGCATATTTTACACTGATCAAGGACATCTTAAAAGGAAGAATATGTTTTTATCCCTTGTGGACTCCTATAAACACACAAGAGTTGAATTAGCGCTGAAGATTTTACTGTGTATACACTTCCCATTAATTACTGCTAAATTCAAACCTCATAAATGAGTATTCTTTGTAACTCTGCGATGACAATGGTTTCCCCATGAGCAACATGGCATAGCACTAATATACCCTCATCAGTAACTTAGCTTGGTGAACTGCAACATCCTTCATTCTAAGAAAGATGCTGGTCTCATTTCTGTCTCCCTCTATCCTCCCTCTCCCTCCCTCCTTCTCTGTCTTGAATCCTGTCCTTCCCTCCCTCCCTCCCTCCCTCCGTCTCTCACTGTTCTGAAACTGCTGTGCTGTGTATCTGGTGAGCAGGATCCCAACCCCCTCGATCAGAGCCAACAGAATCCCCCCCATCATCGCCGAGCCCATCATCGCCAGCGGACCACCTGAGAGAGAGACAGACAGAGAAACTACAGTTACCAGCCAGCAAGTGAGATGAATTAACTTATAACTTGTAATAAAGTGCATTTATTTGGTCAATTGAGTGCCAAGAAAAACCAGCAGACCCTACAGCCTTCCAGGACCAATGGAGTAACAGGTAAAATGTTACACGGCAGACACGATGCAGAGAAGGACGAAGAGATGGACAGGTGTGGGTGGTGAAGCAGAGGATGTAGAGAAGAACAGAGAGACGGACAGGGAAAGGTAGTGAAACAGGATGCAGAGAGGACAGAGAGGTGGACAGGGATGGGCAGTGAAACAGAGGATATAGAGAAGGACAGAGAGGTGGACAGGGATGGGTAATGAAACAGAGGATGCAGAGAGGACAGAGAGATGGACAGGGATGGGTAGTGAAACAGAGGATGTAGAGAAGGACAGAAAGATGGACAGGGATGGGTAGTGAAACAGAGGATGTAGAGAAAGACAGAGAGATGGACAGGGATGGGTAGTGAAAAAGAGGATGTATAGAAGGACAGACAGGTGGACAGGGACGGGTAGTGAAAAGGATGAAGAGAAGGACAGAGGGATGGACAGGGGTGGGTAATGGAGCAGAAGATGTAGAGAAGGACAGAGAGGTGGACAGGGATGGGTAGTGAAAAAGAGGATGTATAGAAGGACAGACAGGTGGACAGGGGTGGGTAATGGAGCAGAAGATGTAGAGAAGGACAGGGGTGGGCTTCGGCAGTAGATAATCCCCAGACTGACTGCGAGATGCCAGCACTGCCCCAGTCATGGCCCCGCTGGCGATGGAGTTCCAGGGGTCCTCCTTCCCACGGAGACGCACCAAGCCGCAGTCGATGGTGGAGAAGAGACCCCCCCACACGGCAAAGCTGCCTGGGGAGGACAAAGGAGTTATGAACGCTGTGTTGTACACTGCACACTGGGATAGCACAGCTGCCTTATCCAATCACATAACAGAGCCACACTGTCTTATCTAATCACATAACAACACCCCAGTGCCTTATCCAATCTCCTAACAACACCACACTGTCTTATCCAGTAATATAACAGCACCACACTGTCTTATCCAGTCACATCTCCACTGCCTCTGTTAAAAACCCAAAGTTATTAATTACCATATCCGCGATGTGTTATATCACTACTCAGCTGTAAAAATAACTCTTAGGATCTGGGCTTATTGCATTAACACCTAGGCTGTACTCTCATTATTTCAAATGACCTGAAGTGCATATGCGTTTGTGACTGACATATCAAAAACTGTTCCAAAAGGCAAGTACAGAAAAGCAATTTCCATAGAAACTCCCCAGATTCACTCCTGCACAACTGGAAGCTGGGGAAATTGTAGCACACATTGATGCATCACCAGACCTGGGTCAAATACGTATTTGTTTTGGATTCAAATACTTTTCTATGCTTTACTGATCTTGTCTGGTATATTGGAACCAATGAAATACTCTCAAACCAAGTGCAAACCATGCCTTCTGGTCATACTGGCAGGCTCAGTTACACCAGGCAAGATCAACAGAGCACAGAAAAGTATTTGAATCCAAAACAAATACATATTTGTCCCAGGTCTGTTCAGTTCGTACAGCACACTCACACTTGTGGAGTGCAGTGCTCACCTTTACACACCTGTACGAATGCATGGCAGCACACGTACACCTGCATGGGAGCAAACATTGCCAAATGCACAAGTACCTGCACACTCGCCTTTTGGAAGAGGATTAAGGCCTCTGACACATGCTCTTCATCTGCCCTACAGTGGGCCGTACCACAACCCCCCGTTTCTAGGAGGCAGTTGCTATAGCAGCAGCCGAACGCACCAGACAGAAGAGAGAAGGCGGGATTTCTCACCTCCTATCTGCGGAGCTCTGACCCTCACAGCGTTGGCACTGCCTTTCAGCCTGTGGCGTACGCCCTGCACGGACCAGAACACACACACAGCAAAAACCACACATTTTACTGCAGCCCTTTAACAGAGCATCCTCCAATCACAGTGTACATCACTGGAATTTACTACAGCCCATACTCCCATGGCTTTACAGATGCTGAAACACATGCAATAAACGCGATTACATCAGGGTTAAAATCAACTGCAGTTCAGGGGATGGTTGACCCTGGAGCTGGAGAGCCACAGGTTCTACTGACTTTTGTTTTCTCCATAAAATCAGTAATGACTTTAGACCTGAGAAACTAGGTGAGGTGAGATAACTGTGTACCCAACTGATTTATTGAATGCCAGCCCATGACCAGGGCTGGGGACCCCAGCGGACCCTGTGGCTCTCCAGGACCAGGACTGGGGACCCCAGCAGACCCTGCGGCTCTCCAGGACCAGGGCTGGGGACCCCAGGAGACCTTGCGGCTCTCCAGGACCAGGGCTGAGGACCCCAGCAGACCCTGCGGCTCTCCAGGACCAGGGCTGGGGACCCCAGCAGACCCTGCGGCTCTCCAGGACCAGGGCTGGGGACCCCAGCAGACCCTGCGGCTCCCCAGGACCAGTGCTGGGGACCCCAGCAGACCCTGCGGCTCTCCAGGACCAGGGCTGGGGACCCCAGCAGACCCTGCGGCTCTCCAGGACCAGGGCTTGGGACCCCAGCAGACCCTGTGGCTCTCCAGGACCAGGGCTGGTTATGCCAGTGTGCTTTTCTTTCCATGTCAGTGCTCCCAGCTGTGGAAAATGCATTGTCAGACATGAATTAACTGGGACTCACCATCGGTGCGTTCCGGAAGCCTTTAATTGACTGGAAGACGCCACCACCGATTGCCCCCATGGTAAACGCACCCCCGCAGTCATCTACGATCCTCCAGGGACTGGGTGGAGAGACCAAATGTTCACACAGTGTGATGCAAAAGACATTTAAAAAAACAAATATGGGAAAACACGAAACAGAACCAATTGTGTATTTGAGAGTCAGGTACAGGAGAGCAAAAACAGTTGGTACCAAAATATAAGGGAGGAGGGCATACATAAACATATTAAAAACGTAAGAGAGATTCATTACATTATCATTTTATGTGGTCATTTTGTATTAACAATATTATCACTTCATGATCTCACGTCGTATCACGACCATGGCAGAACAGGACAGGCCGCACAGCTGATCACGACAAAGTTTAGAGTTGCAGTTGGCGACCCACTAAGACTTTCCTATCGACTTTATATACTAAATTTGTTAACTCGTGGATGACTGGTTAAACCTGTTATTGGGGACAATACGCATTTTTCGTCAGCAACAACCCAGCTTCCCTTGTCAGGTATAGTGTCTGGGGAAAGGTAAACAATAAGGGACATGTTTGCGGGTGACTACAGCTTGTCATTACAGCATTTTATTAACAAGCAGACGTTTATAATAAGAAGTTATGTGACTTATTTTGCTAGCTAAAACAACAAGGCGGCAGACAACGCCCTGAACCCGGTGTTCTTGCAGGTATTTTCACATCACTCAACGGTGTAACGTCAGTCAAACTCACTGTTTCACTACACCTGGCTAGTTCAAAAGATAAACAAGCTAGCTAATGCAACCAATTTAGCTAGATCTAAAATTAAGTGGTAAGGACAAATAAATGTTACTCCCTGTACTACAACCTTTGAGTAATTTATAAAATACGTTCTGAGAAAACATGATGCGTTCACACACGAAACTTCCGAGATTCTATCCATGTCCGGCACGACAGCTAGTAAATGTATCAGTTTTATTTACCAGGGCTCTCGAGCGTACTCCTCCATATTGGACCGCTAGGTATGTGAGGTCATTCAGCTGAGACGGATATAAGGGGTTCAGTCAAATGGGGGTTGTTGTATGTGTGTCTATGGTTGTTGTGGTTATTTTGGGATTGTCCGTTTAATGTACCCGCTGCACATATTCAGTCATTGCTAACTTACATCACACATAGACATTCGTTTAAACACATATCCACTACCCAATTAATTTGGTATTAACTGAAACAGTTGGTTTTGAGGTGCACCTATACTACAACAGAACTCTGGTTGGTTTCGCATGCGAACGACGATTGGCTGTGATATTCACGTTGACGTCTTTCCTAATTATACGTCATTTTTAAGGGACATATGTGTCTGTGTGCGTTGAGTCGCTTTGCAGTTACCTGCTTACATTAAATAAAGGTAAATACTTTGTAACATTTATGCACTATTTCTATAGTAACGTGAACTTATTGAAATTGTGTTTCACTATTTTAGAGTTTAAGCCTTTTTTGGGACTAGCTAACCCAAAAATATTTATTTTCTACCGAGCTAGCCTCTGTTGTAAACTGCGAACGGATAATGTATGGGAAAATTGCACGAGAGTGCGCATTTCTTCTGTTTGAAGACGTTTAGTTTAGGTTGCATTAAAGTTATTTAGTTCGTACGAATGTAGCTTGCTACCTGTTCATCCAGCTACAACATGAAGATGGTGTCAGTTTTGAACTTCAGAATTGGCAGTCCTAACTAGCTTCATAAAGTTATATTGTATCCTCGTTTTAGAAGTTTACTGAAAACAGGAGTGTGCGTGCTGCGATTCAAAACTCAGTCTTTATGATATACATTTATTAGAGAGTATATGCCGTAAACTGATTGAACATGGTCTATGTCTGGCTGGGTCGATCATTTAGAAGGTTGCGAGATGTCATTTTAAAAATAAAACAATTTAATAATTTTTTTTTTCTTAGCAAGGATGCCGCTGCCCCCTGCTTTATTGGCTCGTCTGGCCAAGAGAGGAATATTAAAACAGTCTGATCACGGTAATTTACCCTTGTTTTTCGTTAAACCACGCACTCACATACGCATTTAAGTCAAAAACAAAAATGGTAATCAACGTGTGCTGTGCACATCCACTTTTTATGTATTGTGTATCGTAATTTGTGTCTATCGTGTGCATTCAGAATCCAGTTTAAAATGCCAGGGATCGGTTTCCAGCGCATATCAAGCATGTTTTCCCTTTTAGAAGCGGATGAAGAGATTATCGCTGAAGACTATGACGACAACAACGTAGACTACGAGGCCACCAGATCTGAGAATTTACCTTCTAACTGGTACAAAGTGTTTGACCCTGCTTGGTAAGATGTCTCTTCATTACTGTCAGGCCCTGTGTTTTCCTGGCACTGTTGCCAGTTTCTCACAGTTGTTCAGTTTCTCATCACGTCTTTGCACACTACCGTTAATAAAAACTACGTCTATCTCTTTTTCTCCTCAGTGGTCTACCATATTACTGGAATGTGGAAACTGACTTAGTCTGCTGGCTATCTCCGAATGACCCTGCTTCTGTGATTACCAAGGCCGCAAAGAGACTACGAGGTGCGGTACTATGCCAGATAAGGCAAGAGTAAATGAGAATTAACAGTCAATCTGTGAGTTTTTTGTGCATCAATATCTCCTTGCCCAATGATGCTACCTAGCAGCTTTTTGTGGATGTCTGTGAAAACGAGTTTTCTGAAGTAATGAAACAGTAACTTCTGACAATCTGGGACTGCTCAAGCTGGCTCATGGATAACAGGGCATCCTCGGAAAAAATTACCGGCCATTCTTCTGTGAAGCTGTCGCGGGTTACGTGACGAACAGGGAATGTCTTACACGGGGAATATCTAAACATGGGGGTTCTACTGAACTATACAGTCCCAGTCTCTGGCATTGGGCATTCATTTGAATGTTCAGGGATCAGGGTTTGTTGTGTACAACATAGTCTTACCTTTTTGCTAGCCAGTATTGTTTGTGTTTATTGTGATAATCATTTCAGCACTGCCTTTGAAGTGGTTAAGATTGGCACAAATGTGTTTTTTTTCCAACTGTCTGTAAATGGTGCTATACAGTGTGCTCTGTGAGACAGGCTGTCTGTAAGTGGCGCTGTACAGTGTGCTCTGAGACAGGCTGTCTGTAAATAGCGCTATACAGTGTGCTTTGTGAGACAGGCTGTCTATAAATGGCGCTATACAGTGTGCTCTGTGAGACAGGCTGTCTGTTAATGGCGCTATATCTGTTTCTCTCCTAACCTTATGTAGCGATCGAGGGAGGAGAGGAGCGAGGGGAGAAGCTGTTTGAGAAGGTGGAGAGGGAGCGTGACCGCGACAGAGACCGGGACCGAGAAAGAGACCGAGACCGGGAGGACGTGAGGGAGAGGCGGCAGCAGCGCAGAGACGACATCGCCCCCTATGGGAAGGGAAAGAGAGGTACAGCACTGGAGTCCTGGGGTGACACAGGCACAACGCATCAAGCTGGGTTATAGTGAGGACAGGCAGTGATGGAACGGTTTCATAAACCTCAAAATGTGGGAGTGGAGCTACAATCAGCTGTCATTCAGACTTTGCTCTTTGAACTGAAGCACAGTGATTGGTTCAGTCTAAACTGAAGTGCAGTGATTGGTTCAGTTCAGTTAAAGCATGTGGCTCCTTTGCCACTTTCTCCCATCAGTTCAGGAAAGTTTCTGTAAAGATTCTGTAAAGAGTGCCACAGTTTGTAGTCCCAAAACCCGGAAGTGAATTAGCATTTTTGAGCCATGGGATCCCTCTAGATTTCCAATGCTTTTTTCCCATAGGGATTTTGATTTCTGCAGAAAATAAGATCTGTGGTTAACACAAGCTTTAGAGTGATTTGCACTTTGTTCTGCGACATAACTCTCATTAATATCTCAACCGTGAATTTCAAAGCTGTTATGTGTTTTAAAAATGTAATTTGCTAACAAGTTATATTGTTACTGTAACAATATATTGAATCTACAACAACGGTCACATTCCACCAAGTTTCCATACTAGTCTGCCTGCACGTAACAACCGCTGTTGTTTCAATAGAGCAAAGCCTTGGTGGAAAAAATGTCTGTGTTAACCTACAAAAACACGTCATCACTGTGGCACTCTGTGGCTCTGCTTTACCGGTTTGATAAAATTACCATAGCACTTGATAATAATAAATTTACGTGTACTATATTCATAGACATTTCCAGGTAATCGTCATGTTTTATGGAACAAACTTCAGAAATATGATTTTCAGCGCAGTGTCTGAATGATTAAAAATGATGTCTTTATTGGAGAACTATTAGTTTGTGTCATGGTTTGCTATTCTGACAAACAGGGAGGAGCAAGGAAACACAAGTGAATACTTTGTGGAAGTATTTTTTTGGGAATGCGTGACGTATAAATGACTGACCTGTAAATCTACCTCTCGCCATTACGTCTGTAATTGACATGGCTTCAAACTTGCGCTTGAAAGAGCAAGGACGTTCCATTTGCCCAATACCCGTTTCCTCGATTCCTCTGTCCTTGCGTCCTTTCCTCGCTTCCTTTCTTTGTGTCCTATGATGGGTGGAGCTAAGGAGCTAGGAAAGGATGCAAGGAGTTAAAAATAAGCAGTTAGAAAGAGCCCACAGTCTCCTCGCATACTGAGTTCCTAACCCGACCCTCCTCTTCCTCAGGGAGGGACCGTAAGGCCGAGGAGATGGACCCCATGGATCCCAGCGCATATTCGGATGCACCCCGGTAATACCCCTCCCTCTCTCTCGCTCTCTCTCTCTCTGCAGTACCACAAGTCAGTGAAAAGCAATGGAAAAAGAACCCAAAGGCAAAGATTAAGCTGCAAATGGCTCAGTGTTGGAGGGCGGAGCCAGGTTTGAGTGGCATTTTAGGGGGTGGTTACCTTAGTAGGATATCCAACCTCCTGCTTGTTACCAAACGGGCAGATCATGAGTCAGCCATTGTGACCTCAGCAGCTAGGGAACATGAAATGGGCCTTAAACAGATTAACTTTAGAATGGCCAAAGTCCCTGTTTAAACGAGTTTTTCCCCTCACAAACCTTGGCCCTCCCTCTCTCTCTTCCAGGGGAACGTGGTCGACTGGCCTGCCCAAGCGGAACGAAGCGAAGACTGGAGCGGACACCACTGCAGCGGGGCCCCTGTTCCAGCAGAGGCCGTATCCGAGCCCGGGGGCCGTTCTGAGGGCCAACGCCGAGCTCACCAAGCTTAAGGAGAGGGAAGCAGATATGTTGTAGTATATTTGTAAATATTTGTCATTTTTTAGCAGTAAAATGCGAAGTTCTAACAGTGAAAGGAAACTGCATTAGGTTATTTACGAAGCAGTCCAGAATAAACCTCATTACAGTGGAACCGTTCTTTATACTTTTATATTTGACAAAATACGTGACTGGGAATTGTTTTGTTGTTTGAAAATGCTGAGTGGACTTTTCAGCAGTGGAATTGGGTCAGAAGGTGCCTCCTGGTGGTGTTCTGCAGTACACAGCAACATTTGCGAAACGTTTTGTCAACTGCCGTTTCAAATGCACCACTGTGCTATGCTAAGGAAAGTGTTCTTGGTAATGAATTGTGCTGTGGATCAGGGGTGTCAAACTCCAGTCCTGGAGGCCCCCAGTGTCTGCTGGCTTTTGGTGTGTTTCAACATGGGTGCTTGATTTAAGTCCTTGATTGGGTAAAGAGCCTGCACACCTTGCTCTCAAGGCCTTAACTGGCAGCTGATGGAAAGGAAACCACAAATATGCTGCGGCCCTCCAGGACTGGAGTTAAACCTGCAAACACAGCGCCCCCTCCAGGACTGGAGTTAACCTGCAGACACAGCGCCCCCTCCAGGAATGGAGTTAAACCTGCAGACACTGCGGCTCCCCAGGGCTGGAGTTAAACCAGGAGACGCTGTGGCCCTCCAGGACTGGAGTTTGACACCCATGCTGTTGATACTCTTGTTATTACCTGCTTTAATGCTGTTGTCCATATCTTTATTGGCATGTGTGAATTAAGCTTTTAAATAAAAAGAACTCAAATGTGTCTGAGCTTCTTTCCAGCTTACCTGAGCAAAACATACCTCCTGGGGGGTGGGAGTGGTTGACAAAGAAATTCTGGGGGTTTGGGATGCTTTTCTAAAATCATCAAAGCAGCTGCTGTAATGTTTAATGTCATGCTGGCAGCTTGCAGTTGAAGGGGGGTGGTACTTAGAATGCACAAGACAGAAAATGTTACTGAGACAACATTGAGTTAATTATCTATTCGCCAACTACATGGATGTGAATGTGACTACAATTGTTTAAAACATTATTTCCAGCATCAAATTAGCAAAGCTATCTGTATCCCCACTGTGAAGCCTAATGTTATGTTGATTACGTGAGGGAGAGATACTGTGGATATTTGCACTGTGGCATGAATTATTAGCAGCTGGCCAAAGTTTGATACAGTAGCCTGTTCTCTGAGGAAATTCTCTACATTTACATTGATATGAACAATGTGGTTACAATGGTCTGTCAAGTTAAAACAACCAACGTTAGCAACACACACTGTACGAGTAGGCAACACTATTTTCAGCATCCAGTTGGCAAAGCTACATCCCTACTGTGAAATGTAATGTTATGTTGATTATTTAAATTTATTCAAAGCTGTTGAATGTTAATCAAGTTCAAGTACTGTTTTAAGCTGAATGTTGACAACCCGCTGTTCATGCAGTTGCAATATCTCCCTTCTACATAATCTCTGCTTTAAACCTGTTCTTTAAACATTTTAGCTATTTCAAGTGAAAAAACAAGGTCGTTTTTTGGTGCAGAAATGTTTTTCTTGATACAGTAGTTTAACTTTCATTCACCATCAGGATTTCAGCTGAATGTGATCTCTAAATCTGACGTTGGATGTGTTGCCATATTTTTATTGCGACATTAGAGCGTGATTCCAAAAACTTCAAATAAACCAGTACAACACAGCCATTTACTTAACTTATTTGATGCTTAAGTACAGGCTCAAGTGTATTAATACAGTTGAGGCCAAAGTTTTACATACACCTAGGCTAAAGATATTCAGACTCAGTTTTCACAACTCCGCACATTTCATATTACCATACATTTATTTTGGCAAGTCAGGTTAAGCAATTAAAAGGCAATGCCACCAAATACTAACAAAGTCAATGTAAACTTCTGACCCACTGAAAATCTGATATAGTACATAAAAGCTGAAATAAATCTGTCTCTTAGCTATTATTTTGAAATGACCTCCTATGGAAATGAAGTAGATGCCCTAATTGACTTGGAAATGTATGGTAACATGAAAAAAGTGGAACTGTGGAAAAATTCAAGTTTGAATGTCTTTACCCCAGGTGTATGTAAACTTTTGGGCTCAACTGTATATTCTCCCCGTCAGGGTTGCAGACGAGCAGTCTGGTGATCACATGTGGCTGCCCTCTGATCTCCAGCCCCGATCCCTTTCACTTCAAAGCATGTCAGCGACAAGCGTTTCGTCTTTCAATGATTTTATTATAATAAAAAAAACATTAAATAACATCCATATGAAATCTTACATTATTACATCAGGTCTCCTGAAGTTACAAATACAATACAAAAATAAGAGGGCTACAAGGAAAATGATGTCTGTGTGACCACATACTGTGTGTGTTTGTGTGTGTGTGAGAGAGTGTGACTCGGCCTGGTGGCAGAGTGCTCACCTGTTAAACTGCTTCAGCTGATTCCTGGTCACCAACCACACCAAAACCAGCTCAACAACAGCTGATTCCCTGCTCAACCAACACCAGTACCAACTGATGCCCAGCTCAACCAACACCAGTGCCAGCTGATGCCCAGCTCAACCGACACCAGCAATAACTGATGCCCCCGCTCAACCAACACCAGCACCAACTGATGCCCAGCTCAACCAACACCAGCATGCCTAGCCCCCCTCCCGTATACTCCCCTCATAACTGGAGAGGATCTACGGAGAGACTGAACGAGCAGGTATATGGCAAGAGAGCTCAACTTTAAGAAAGCCCTAATATAGAGCGCACCTATCACCTGTTTTTGCCTGGACACACAGTGCATGCAATTTCCATCCCAAAACTCTATCTCTGTAATTCAGTCCTCCGGCCACTAGAGGTCAAGACAAATGCATCCATTTTATTCAGTAGTAAGCTTGTTGGTCAAATACAGCCTTTTCGGGGAACACAACAAAATTTCAGATGTTGTCATTTTAGCTTTTCACTGAAGAGGAAAAGCATTCTGAACCAAAAATATCTCTCTCATGATGGAATAACTATAAAATAATTAACAGCACAACACTTTAACAAGAACTGTGTATTTGTTGACAGGAAAATTTAAAATCTGTACCTTCCTTGCGAAGTTTTTACTTTCATATCATTCGCAACCGTAACAGGGTGGTTAACCTGTTCTTGTCACTGACTGAAAGCTCTGAAGTTTTAGTAAAAATGGGTGACATCGATCTGTTTACAGAGCACCCAATACTGCACATGTCTGTAAAGCAAAAGGCTTTCGAATATCATTTCCTCCCCCCTTCAGAGTCCTCTCCTCTAATCCGATCGGTTCACCACGGTCTTAATTACTAAGGGACTTCCCCATCCAATTCATTATGCTTTTACTGTGGCCGTTTTTACCTGGGGGGGCCTATAGAGACCAGCAGGGCACTGGAGCTGTATTACCTGGGGGGGTGGGGGGGCATACAGATACAAGGAGGGCCCTGCTGGTTGCACGAGCGTAGGAAAGAACGTCCGTTCCACCCCCAACCCCCCCCCCTCATTCCGTGGATGGACAGTTAAGATGGAGAAGGGGCGGCGTGTGCAGTGGTGGTGGGCGGGGCCTCGGTTGTCGAGGGCGCCCGGGTAGCGGTGGGCGGGGCCTCGGTTGTCGAGGGCGCCCGGGTAGCGGTGGGCGGGGCCTCAGTTGTCAACGCCGCCCACGTAGTGGCAGACTGAGTCGTAGTCCAGGGCGTGGACGTGCTCCTCCTCTCTCTCCAGCTGCACCAGGGCCTGGCACTTCTCCTTGTCCCTCTGCAGGATCCGGCCCACCTGCGGACAGAACCACGGCAACAGGGACCCCGTCAGCAATGTCCCGGGCAGAACACTGACAGAACCCCGACAGAACCCCAAAAACAACCCCGACAGAACACCGACCTGCCCCTTGTGCTTCCCCGTCACCACCATGATGAAGTCGGAGTCCTTCCTGGGAACCACCGTCTCCAGCATCCTCTGCTTCACGTCTGCACACAGACAGAGGGGTCAGCCCCAGACAGGAGCAGGCACTGAGGCTGTGTGTGTGTGGGAGCATAAAAGTGTGTGTGTGTGAGCGAGCAAGCATGCGAGCGTGCGCTGCGCTCCGTACTCACCCTCCAGCAGCCTGCCCTCCTCGGTGCGGCACACGCAGGTGTCTGGAGTCAGAACATCCTCTATTCTCATCTGCGCAATCAGTCAGTCAATCAATCAGTCAGTCAGTCAACCAACCAACCAACACGCCCACCCTAGTTCACAATAAATACATCTTCAAGGATTAACAAACTAAAATCACTCCTTGTCTGTAAAATTATGCATACAGAAAGAGAGAGTTGGGGTGTGCGTTAGTCTTTGTGTGTGTTGGGCTGTGTGTATGAGAGACAGAGAGAGTATGTGTGAGTGTGTGTGAGCAAGCAAGCGTGTAAAATTGTGTACCTTGGAGTTGTAGTACTTTCCCCCCTTGAAGGTCTTGTCAATGAACCGCACTCTGAGGTCTCTCTGGAGCCAGGACGGGGTGGGCGGGGGAAGACGAGGCTCCTTCACCGGTAGGGCCTTTTCCCTGATGTCATAAATGGAGGCGGGGCATGGGCAGGGCAGGGAACGAAAGCAGAGTAGTATGTAGATGCGTAAGAGCGAGCTTAGGGTACGTGTGTCCCAAATAAAGAAACTGAAAGGGTCAGAATATGAATATTTTATGTTTGAGCAGTCCTATGAAGCTGCATAACAGAGACAGATAGGGTTATGTCCTCCTGATGGGTATAATAGCAAATATCAGTCTCTATTATATAGCAGTATTCGACTTTACCATACAGATATCCTGCAGTTGTAAGATCAGTTACTATGGACTTTCCCTAGCTTGGTTTCACATTCATAATAAATATGACACACCGAGCATTAAATCTGTTTCACTTCATACTAAGGAAAAAAAAAACATATGAAAGTTCATAAAACATGAGAACATGTAAAAACATATCGGCATTTTTAGAAAATGACATGATGTTCGCAAAAGTACTTGTTTGGAAGAAGCAGTCTGGAGTAGCTGGAGTTAAAGCTGCAGCAGGCAACCGTCTCAACGGTCGTGATGTTGTGAAAACATCTTTGGAATCGCGTCACCCGTTGGCCCCGCCCACAGAGAACGAGGCGGTGGAGTGCGGTGGGGATTCACGGTCCTACCTTTCACCGCTGCACTCCTGGTGCTTCCTCTTTAGATTATCCCTCCCTCCGTCCCTCTCTCTGTCCGCATGCCTCTCCTTCCTCTTCTCCTCCAGCCCGTTGCTCCTCAGCTCCGCTCTCTCCTTCTCCCGCTCTCTCTCCTTCTCCCTTTCCCTCTCCTTCTCCTTCTCCTTCTCCTTGTGGGCTCTGCTGAGGCGACCTGTGGCAGAAAAGAGGGGGTTAGAAAAAAGACAAAACAAAAACAGACGGACGAAGCGGTGTGTTCTTATCCTAAAAATAAGGAGACCATCGAGCCTACTGGAGTCCAGCCCTTCGTTTTCACCTCAAGATCAGCAACCAATAGAGCGTTACGGTGATGCCGACTTTTTGTACCCAGACTTTTCTTCCGCCATGGGTTCCCTCGGCAGATGTCCAACGCTTTCTCACCCCCATAGAGATTTCGTTTTCTGTCGAAAACAACGTCTGCGGTTAACGAACGCCTAAGGGAGTTTCACGTTCCGTTCTATGAGATGAATTACACCCATTAATATCTTAACCGTGAATTTCGAAGCCGTTACGTGCTTTAAAAAAGCAAGTTGCTAACAAGTTGCCGTTACAATGGTCGCACTTCTGGCAATCGCCGTTCAAGTTTCCATACTAGCCCGTCAGCACGCAACCGCCATAGTAGTTTCAATATAGCAACTGATTAGCAACATACTAAATGAAAGCACACAACATTACATTACATTACAGGCATTTAGCACACGCTCTTATCCAGAGCGACTTACATTGCATCCATTTATACAGCTGGATATATACTGGAGCAATGCAGGTTAAGTACCTTGCTCAAGGGTACAACGGCAGTGTCCTACCGGGGAATCGAACCTGCGACCTTTAGGTTACAAGACCAACTCCTTAGCCATTATACTACACTGTCGTCCATAACAGCTTCAAAATCCACGATTAAAATATCAATGAGTGAAATTTATCTCGCAAAACAAAACGTGAAACTCTCTTAGACGAGGGGAACCCATGGCTCAAAAATGCGAACTTACTTCCGGGTTTTAGGGCTACAAACTGTAACACTCTATTCAGACACAAGAAACAAACTGCAGTGAGTTAAATTAACTGTGATCCACTGCTCTCATAAAGCAAATAAGGGAGGAGTGTAAACGCATCAAACTCTGTGCTGGGGACCCCAGCAGACCCTGCGGCTCTCCAGGACCAGGGCTGGGGACCCCAGCAAAAATTCAATGGGGTGTGCCAGAGCAGTGTGCCCCCATAAAATGCATGGATCCTCCACGTTCTGAGTTTGATCAATACAGAGGTGCACACGGCAGTACAACATCAGGGACTACTTATAAGCATAAACAAACGTCACAGCATGAGTGTTTCCATTTCATATAGCGTGCGTGTTTGTGTATGCATGTATGCGTATGTGTGCGTGTGTATATGCGTGGTGTGTGCGCGAGTGTATGTGCGCGTGTGTATGCGAGCGTGTGTGTGTGTGTGTGAGAGAGAGAGTGGGTGTTTGTACAAAACAACACATATCTCTAATTACAGAAAACAGAATGTGCAGCCATGCTGTTTTGGGTAGAAGAGGAAGAGACCTGCTGGCTCAGATAAAGCACCAATGTTATCTATGGAAACATAACACATAACAAAACGTCACCTTAGCGTACTGCGTCAAGACTCAGATGATATAGCTGCTCACATGTAAATGTGATGTTTCAGTTTTTTTATTTTTAAGTAAATCAGCAAAACTTTCTAAAAACCTGTTTTCGCTTTGTCATTATATGGGGTAGTGTGTGTAGATTGATCAGAATAAAAAAGGAATTTAATCAATTTTAGAATAAGGCTGTAACATAACAAAATTTGGAAAAAGTTAAGTGGTCAGAATACTTTCCAAAGGCACTGTATGTATATGTATATGTATATGTATATGTGTGTGTGTGTGTGTGTATATATATATATATATATATATATATATATATATATATATATATATATATATATATGCAGACTGTCAGCTTTAATTTCAGGTTATTACATTCAAAATGGGAGATCTGTGTAGGAATTACAGCCCTTTTCATACAGTCCCACCATTTTAGGGGAGCAAAAGTAATTGGACAGTTGGCTGCTCAGCTGCTTCTTGGCCAATTGTGTGTCTTTGCATCATTAGTTCATGCACAAGAAAGCTAACAAAAGTTCTAGAGTTGATTCTGTGTGTGGAATTTGCATTTGGAGTCTGTTGCTGTTGTCTCTCGACACAAGGACCAAAGAAGTGCCAATGCTAGTAAAGCAGGCCATTTTGAGGCAGAAAAATCTGAATAAATCGATCAGAGACACGGCCAAACATGTGTTAAAATCCACTACTTGGTACATTGATGTAGGGATAATCAACTCTTTGATACATTGTTAAGCAGCAAGAACAAACATCGTTAAGCAGCAACGGCAAACGACCTGGTAGACCACGAAAAGACCACTGAAGTGGATGACTGAAGAATTCTTCAAATTAAGAAAAAGCCCTTTTCAACCTATGAACAGATTGAGAACACTCACAAGGATGTAGACACAGATGTGTACTATAAAAGAGAAGACTACACCAGAATAACCTCAGAGGGTTCACTGCAAGATGCAAGCCATTGGGAAGCCCTAAGAACAGCTGGTTCAGAGTTTGCTAAAAAAGTACATTAAAAAAACTGTACAGTGCTGGAACAAAGTTTTATGGACAGATGAGACAAATATTAACCCGTATGAATGCGATGGAAAGAGGAAAGTGTGCAGAAAGAAAGGAACTGCTCATGATCCAAAGGACCTTCTTCATCTGTGAAACATGGTGGTGGGGGTGTTATGGCTTGGGCATGAATGGCTGCCACTGGAACTGGCTGGAACATCTCTGATGATGTGACTGCTGAGGCAGCAGCAGGATGAATTCTGAAGCGTACAGGAACATCTTATCTGCTCAGACCCAACCAAACGCCTCAGAGCTCATCCACCTTGCTGCAGGACAATGACCCCCAAACGTACTGGTAAAACAACCGAAACGACTGAATATTCCAGGGTAAAAAAGCAGAATGTTCTGGACTGGCCATGTCGATCTCCCATGTTGAATCCGACTGAGCACGCGTTTCACTTGGTAAATGGACTGCATTTATATAGCGCTTTTATCCAAAGCGCTTTACAATTGATGCCTCTCATTGGCTGCTATGCTTCAGCAGGTAGCATCAGAACATTGCAGGGCGATATGGCTGCTTAGCTTCAGCAGTTAGCATTAGAACATTACAGGGTGGTCTGACTGCTTAGCTTTCACTTGCTGAAGACAAGACTGAAGGCAAAACGCCCCAAGAACAAGCAGGAACTGAAGATGGCCACAGTACGGGCCTGGCAGAGCATCACCAGGGAAGAAACCCAGCGTCTGCTGATGTCTATGGGTCGCAGACTTCAGGCAGTCATTGAATGCAAAGTATTTACAACCAAGTTCCAAATCTGAACACTTCATTTCTGATTATGTTCATTTGTCCCATTACCTTTGCCCTCCTAAAATGGGGGGAACTATGTATAAAAAGGGCTGTAATTCTGACACGGATCACATGATATGGATGCAAATTCCCTCATAAAGTCCACACCTTAACCTCATTTCCATTGTTTTATTTAAATTTAGACTGCAGTTCAGACTGATACTTTTGCATTTAACCGTATATATATACACACAAACATACACGCACACAAATGTAACACATATACACACACAAAAACATATATACAGAAAACACATACATGTATACATTCATACAAAATATTTTTCAATTTCTAGTTTCGAGCAATAAAATAAATCGGACTATGTAAGATAGTTCATAGTTAATATTCAATTGCACAATCTTACCGCAGACACTTGCATGATTAAGGACACTTGTTAAGACATTTATCAAATATTGAATTACCAGACAGTATTAAATGTGGGTGATATCAGTAACTTACTGAGGTCCTTGCTGTTCTTGTCATACTCTTTGCGACCAACCAATTGCACGGCATACTGGCTGACTGTCACAGTCTTCCCACCAATGCTGAGCTTCACCATCAGCCGGGCGTTGTCTGGATCCACCCCTTCGATCTGAGAAGCAGCACAGGGGAGAGGGAGAGAGAGAGAGAACACAGTCAGAATCAAATTCTCAATTTCAGAGGTTACCGTTTCCCTCATCACTGTTCTGAGGCAGTGAATGTATGTTTGGAACCAAACCTATCAACACCTGAGGAGGTTACAGGGTTTAGCAGTTAGCGATGAGAAGGATACAGGGTGGTATGGCTGCTTAGCTTCAACAGTTAGACATGGGAAGGGTACAGGGTGGTATGGCTGCTTAGCTTCAGCAGTTAGCCATGAGAAGGGTACAGGGTGGTATGGCTGCTTAGCTTCAGCAGTTTGACATGAGAAGGGTACAGGGTGGTATGGCTGCTTAGCTTCAGCAGTTAGCATTAGAACATTACAGGGTGGTCTGACTGCTTAGCTTCAGCAGTTAGCCATTAGAACATTGCAGGGCGGTATGGCTGCTTAGCTTCAGCGGTTAGCTATTGGATGAGTACAGAGTGGTCTGGACGAACTAGCACACCTTCCCGTAGAGGTCCTTGTGGGCCCCAGACTGCACCAGGACGCAGCCCCCGGGCCCAAGCACCAAGGCCTCCTCGTCCTTGTCCTTCTCCTGGCCCGGTTTAGGCGGCCGGCGGGGCCCGCTGGGCTCCAGGTCCTTCAGGGCCGAGCGATCGGCTCCCAGGCCCAGACCCTTCGGACGCAGCTGGTTCTCGATCGGCTTCACGTCCCTGAGAGGGAGAGAGAAACGGGAACCCTGAGAGAGAGAGAGAGTGTGTGTGTGTGTGTGTGTGTGTGTGTGTGTGTGTGTGTGTGCCTGTAAGAGTGTGTATGTGTGTGCGAGTGACTGAGACGGTGTGTGTGCGAGAAATTATGTATGGCTATGGTAAGTGTGTCAGTGCTACAGCACTGCAGTGGGGAATGTCCTATGGCTATGGTAAGTGTGTTAGTGGGGATGGTAAGTGTGTTCGTGCTACAGCACTGCAGTGTGGAATGCCCTATGGCTATGGGAAGTGTGTTAGTAGGGATGGTAAGTGTGGTAGTGCTACAGTACTGAAGTGGGGATTGCCCTATGGCTATGGTAAGTATGTTAGTGCAACAGCACAGCAGTGGGGAATGCCCCATGGCTGTGGTAAGTATGTTAGTGCAACAGCACAGCAGTGGGGAATGCCCCATGGCTGTAGTAAGTATGTTAGTGCAACAGCACAGCAGTGGGGAATGCCCCATGGCTGTGGTAAGTATGCTAGTGCAACAGCACAGCAGTGGGGAATGCCCCATGGCTGTGGTAAGTATGCTAGTGCAACAGCACAGCAGTAGGGAATGCCCCATGGCTGTAGTAAGTGTGCAGAGAATGCCAGTGAAACTCACTGTTTGAAGGTCCTGCCAATGCCCTCTCCTTCCTTCCAGCCCATCCCCTTCAGCATGGCCATCCCATAGGCCTCAACAGGAACACTGTCATAGTCTGCTGCTGTGGACTAATACACAACTCAATTAGACACACAATCCAATTACACACACACACACACACACATTATGCTATATCTATATGCAGCACATTATACTATACCCAGCACATCACACTAAAGCTAGCACGTCACATTAAAGCCAGGATGTTAAGCTAAAGCCAGGACATGACACTACAGCCAGCAATGCTAAAGCTGCTGCTATGCTAAAGCCAGCTGCCCACCCTTTGTTCATCCCCCTCCCTCCCCCCCACCCCGTTGTTTCCTGGCAACTGGATTTAAGTCACACCTGGCAAGCCCAAGTCCCAGTGGTATGACAAAGACGCAGAATGAGTGAGTGAGTGAGTGAAGAGAGAGAGAGGGACAGTGTGAGAAAGGGAGAGCAAGGAAGAAAGAGAGGGAAAGAGAGATAAAGAGAAGGAGAGGGACAAGGAGAGGTTGGGAAAGAGCAGGGAATGTGCCGACTCTGCACATCTGATATTAGCATGAGGCGGTGAGGAGGGGGCTTCAGCATTGAGGAACAACGGCTCACTTACACCAGCATGTGTCCTTTCAGTGCCACACACACACACGCATACCTACCTACACACACATGTACATACGCACGCACACCCAGGCACGATTCAGAGAATGCTAAATTCACAGATTCAGAAACACATCCTCAGACACACACACACACACACACACACACACACACACACACACACACACACACACACACACACACACACACACACACACACACACACACACACACACACACACACACACACACACACACACACACACACACACACACACACACACACACTCTGACAGACAGACCCATGTGAGAAAACTCAGAAAACAGTTCCGTTTCACACACTCGAGTGCAATGATCTCACAATTTCTCATCCTTGTTGATCTCGGTTCAGGTTGGCTGGTGGTAAGATGCTGCAGTCAGCAAAGTGCTCTCCCACATCCCCTTCCCCCTTCTCTCTCTATCACCCTCCCCCCAGCCCCTGCTCCCTCTCTCTCTCTCTTCCTCTCTCCCTCCACACCTCTGTCCCCTCCCTCCCACACAGATATTCATCACAAATGGGTCTGGTTTAAGTGAAACCATACTGCAGTATAGTATTTGAATTAAAATAATTAAAATAGCAGTGCATTTTATTTCCATACCAGTTTTCCCATTTGCAGTGAAAATACTAATACAGTAAAAGACAGTCAACACCACCACATTTTACATAGGAAATGTAGTCCATTACAATAAAACTCCAACTCAGGTGCTGGACGTGCAAACTCAGTTTGCTCAGTCACTTCAGAGTCACTGCCCCTTTTCACATGCAGCCTGACCCATACTGTCCAGCTCTTGACTGCCCCTTGTATGACGCTGCCCCTTGAACAGACCTCCTCAACCCCTGTTCCTAAAACCAGAGACTCCACAGACCTCCTCCACCCCTGCTCCTCAAACCTGAGTTTCTGCAAACCTCCTCCACCCCTGCTCCTCAAACCTGAGTCTCTGTAGACCTCCTCCAGCCCTGCTCCTCAAACCTGAGTCTCTGCAGACGTCCTCCACCCCTGCTCCAAAATCCGGAGTCTCTACAGACACCCTCAACCCGACTCACCGACTCAGGCCGTAGGTCAACCTTGACCTGGTCTCCATCCTCAATTCCGCCCGGGACCTGGTTCTGCATCAGCAGGGGGATGGACAGGTTGGGGTCCGCCTGCTCCCCCCTATCCCACTGCTCCTGCCGCCTCTGGGACTCTGAACCCAAAACACAGGGACAGAACGCTCAGCTTTCTCAACATCCCCATTTTATACCCCTCAACACCCCCATTTTATACCCCTCAACATCCCCATTTTTTGTTGTTGTTGCCATTTCCCACTGCCACTTTTCTTTTTGTTGTTGCCCATTTTCTTCACAATTTAGTCGTTATACCAATTCCCCGTGTGTATCACGGTCCTGGTCGATGCGCTATACTCTGACGGTCTGGGGAGGGTGTAGACTACCACATGCCAGCCTCCGATACATGTGGAGTCGCCAGCCACTTCTTTTCACCTGACGGAGAGAAGTTTCACTGGGAGAGCGTAACGCGCGCGGAGGTTCACGCTATCTCCCCCAGATCCCCTCCCGGCCGAACAGGCGCCCCGACCAACCAGTAGGAGTCACTAATGCAGCGATCAGGACTCATACCCTCACCGGCTTCCCACCCGCGAACACTGCCAATTGTGTTCATAGGAACGTCTGACCAAGCCAGAAGTACCGCAGCCGGGGATTGAACCCAGGTCTCTGCGGTGGTAGGCGAGTGCTTATACCTCTACACTACCCAGATGGCCCCAACACCCCCATTTTATTCCCAAAGAGGGAGCCTCAGAGGAACCCAGACTATAGGAACACACTGCACCACAGGTTAAAAGCCGTTCTGAAGAGGTCTGCCTGCGGGAGCAATCTCAAAGTGCTGACATCAGAAGAATCTCTGCCAGGCAGGGGAAGAGGACTCCAGAGCCTTCAGAGGGGGAATAAAATTTAAATACGAGTTCTTTATTTATGTGCCAAATGATATTTTCTATTCTATTCGAGTTAGAGCTGTGTAAAGGTGTGATTTCCCAGCACTACATTCTTCTACAGTTTTCAAAGCTATTGCACAGCATTACTGAGAGCCCATGTATTTAGGATCCCCTACGGTCCCCAGTAAAAGCAAAACAGTGGCAGTGGGAAAGGGAGCACAGACTGCTCTCCTCACATAGTCCTTTTTCTTACTGCTGGACGAACAGGTCAGACCGCTTTGAGCAGCCGACCGCACACCCGGGTGAGATCGCCGTACAGGTTCTCACACCCTTAAAATGGCCCTCACTGCCGTCATCCAACGGCCACAACGCAGCGCTACGACATCAATACGTAATGATGACCTTCGATGAGCTCCTTGACCGCCTGGGACTCCACGGAATCCTGCTCCTGAGGGGGTCGAAGGTCGCCATCCTCCCCGGTGCCCTTTCTGGAGCCTTCCGGCCTGTACCAGCGGTTCTTATTGATTAGGGGGATTATCAGCTCTTTAGACTTCTCCACTGGCTTGGTGCTACAGAGAGGAGAGGACAGAAAAAAAGAGGGGGAGAGACAAGGGGAGGAAGAAAGACGAGGAGAGACAGAGACAGAGACAGAGAGGGGGGAGAGAAAGGGGGAGAGAGATATGGGAAGGAGTGAGGGAGAGAGAGAGAGAGAGATTGGAGGGAGAGCTATAAAAAGTACTCACAGATGATATCAATGGGTACCTGCCTGGTTCAAAATAAATAAATAAAAATTTCAGTGAAATACATGTTTGACATTGTAAAAGACCTGTGAGTAAAATAACACATGCAAATGGGAAAGTCCAAACCACACAAGCACGTACAACCCCCACGCTAATTAATAACACTAAGCAGCGGACTGGATTCATAGCACCAATTAATCAGAACTCAAAGCAGCTCACAGACTGAATGAACCTCAGTGCAGCCACTACAGATACACGGAAGACATTTGATTGATAGGAGGCCTCAGAGATCAATGCACATTGGCTAGGCTGAGGGGCTAAAGCGATTGGCCAACTCAGAACATTAAATCACCTGCATTTGCTTTAGCGTGTGCATTTCCCCTGAAGCAATTCTGGGATCAGAATCACAAGCAACTTGATCTGGCTACAGTACTGCTGTTCTCTCATTTTAAACAGTTAATTTGTAATACTATAACTGAGGAATACATCTGCTTTTAACCTTTTTTTACCCTTTGTATATTGATACAACACATTTGCTCAACCTGTTTGTGCCTTGTCACTGTGCTTTTGTTTTTATAACTGTGTGTATGTGTCAGGTCATCCTTGAAAGAGATGTCAATCTCAACGGGGTTTTTCCTGGAAAAATATTGGATAAATAAGTACAATACAACAATGGATCTTAAAATACTGATAACAACTAAAATACAACCCCCGCGCTATTTTACAGAAAGGCGGCTATATTTCACCAGATCAACAGACATGTACAATGTGCACAAAGTACGAGCAAGCAAAAAATTTAAACAGAACAAATAACACCGATAACAGAATGAACAAATTGTATTGAAACACCCATATTGCACCCTGGCGTTTATTCAAGTTGTGACCGCTTATTACTGATTTAGCCGACAACAAGAACGTATTCATCACTAGCTGGTTTCTCAGCTGGTTCAAACAGGGATTGTTGTTTTTTAATTGACCGAGTGTTCCTACCCGCAGCTTTGTCCCTGTGGTTCACCTTAGTCCCAGACGCGAAAAACTTCCGTTTGTAGTTTGAAATCCACGCCAGTCCACCGTGCTGTTAAACTTGGCACAGGTGCTCCATCTGAGCTGCGAAATGTGCTTACTGAAGCTCGAGGCCTACATGTCCCGAGTGGGTGGATGCGCGCGGAAATAATGTGTTAGACTGTTGGATGAGCAGGAGTAACGTTAAAGGGAAAACTGGTGTTGCTGAGTATAGCGGGATTCAACATACTCCATAAGACAGTAAAATGCAACCAATGACTATGGACGCCAAGTTACCACATACACCAAGATTACACTGTGGAAATTAGGCGATTTGTCATCCGATATCTAGGCATTCCCAAACAGGTAAGACTGTTCAAAATGCTGTATTTTTAACGATTGTCCAAGCGTACTGGCTCCTATCCAAAGCATAGTGTCTCGGAGCAAACTGCACCAGATCCAACCCGAAAGTCACGATCTACAGAGAAAAGCATCGACTGTGTTATGCTGACTGGTATGCAGCCGGGCTGCGCTAACTGCTTAATTAACATTGCATTGCAAACTGGTTAAATCCGTGATTTCACCGTTTTCTTGTCCTGGGAGCAATGCTGCACTTGCTTGCCCGATGACAGGTCATAAGCTTGAGCGGTATTACGTATAGTTTTCAGATAGCAAACTTTAACAAGAATGAAGTCAAAAGAAAAGTGCCAATTTAATGTTACAAGTTCACCAGGATGTCCTGCCATATAGCATTAATGGTAGTTTTAGCTGCTTAACTACATAGATACTCATAACTTGATACACTGACGTTACGGGGATGATCATCCGTCAAACGTTTCACAGCCAGCTGGCTATAGCGTAGTTCAATACATAAAAATGACGTTAATAGCACAGCTCATATTGGAGTAGTACCTGCATAACTAACGCAAACTATCTAACTTAAACCGGTTTGAAACACAGTTAGCGTATCCTTTCAATGCAAGCCTGCTTTACAGGAACTTGGTGATGAAGGCCAGGCCTGGAGGTGGCACAAGCGCCTGCTGGTAAACTAGTGTTCGGCGTAACGTACCCCTTCCACCTGGAGAACCATGTGTAGTAAAAGCAGGCATTTAATAATATACATTATAAGGAAGTTTGTCTAATGTTAGTATTTCAGTAAACATTAGTGCAGCTAACATTAGCTAGCTAGCGACATCACCTACCTTTTCAGTTCCTTCCCTTCGACGCCGGTTAAATAATCTCGCTCTTCTGCCTTGCCAGCCTCGTCACGATTATGGCTTGACGTTTTCAATTTATTTAACGTTTTACTGAAACCAAATGAAATAGGTCCGACTTTTTTATCCTCTTCATCTTTAGAAACGTTGAGTTTCCTGGGATTTTCTTCACTTTTGTCCGGTTCCGACGCCATATTTAAAAAGTGTTTTTAACGTGAACTGGGGGAGAAGAAGGAAATGGGTTCAGCACGGATTTGTGGTTTATGTAGTCATATGTGCATTCGTAAGGTATAGTGTAAGTGCCTGTAAAGAATACATTACCCAGCAGGCAACACTGTAAACGCTGCAGAATAGGTCACGTGCGGTCACAGGTTAAAAGAACGTTTATTATAAATACATACTTGATGTAGATAATCGCATTCATATATATATATATATATATATATATATATATATATATATATATATATATGGTAGTATCAATAATATACATCGAACGCATTATAATAGTAATAAAACGCATTGTAAACTCTTTTCTTCAGTCTTAAACCAAGCCAAGACATGGTTTTCTACCAAACGAAAAATATCACTTTCCCACGATACCGGTAAAAGGACCGACCAGGATGCACCTCAACGGAACCGCGTGAAATGTACTAAATCTGGCCATTTAAAACCAGCGTCTGAAAAGTCGGAATATTTCCCCAGTCTTTCTCACCTCTCCCGAGGCATCTTGTTCACTCTGTAACTAGTAGCCTATTATCAAAAAACAGAAGGAAAAACAATTGCCACTTGTTAACTATTTGTCTACATTTTGCAGTTTGGGTCTCACATCCTGTAAGTAAGTTATTCACTCCCTTTAAAATGACCTCTCAGTGTATTAGGATCTCAGATGCATCCAACATATATTCACATATATGTGTATGTACAGTGCCTTTGGAAAGCATTCAGACCCCAAGCGAAAACAGGTTTTTAGACATTTTTGCAAATTTATTAAAAATAAAAAACTGAAATGTCACATTTACATAAGTATTTAGACCCTTTGCTATGACAAAATTGAGCTCAGGTGCATCCCGTTTCCATTGATCATACTTGAGATGGTTCTACAACTTGATTGGAGTCCACCTGTGGTAAATTCAATTGATTGGATATGATTTGGAAGGCACACACCTGTCTATATAAGGTCCCACAGTTGACAGTGCATGTCAGAGCAAAAACCAAGCCATGAAGTTGAAAGAATCCGTAGACCCCTGAGACAGGATTGTGTTGAGGTACAGATCTGGGCAAGGGTTCCAAAAAAACTGACCAAACTGAGCAATCGGGGGAGAAGGGCCTTGGTCAGGGAGGTGACCAAAAACCCGATAGCCACTCTGACAGAGCTCCAGAGTTCCTCTGTGGAGATGGGAGAACCTTCCAGAAGGACAACCATCTTTGCAGCACTCCACCAAACAGGCGTTTATGGTAGAGTGGCCAGACGGAAGCCTCTCCTCAGGAAAAGGCACATGACAGCCCGCTTGGAGTTTGCGAAAAGGCACCTAAAGGACTCTCAGACCATGACAAACAAGATTCTCTGGTCTTATGAAACCAAGATTGAACTGTATGCACCTCTCATCACCTGGCCAATACCATCCCTACGGTGAAGCATGGTGGTGGCAGCATCATACTGTGGAGATGTTTTTCAGTGGCAGGAACTGGGAGTCTAGTCAGGATCGAGGGAAAGATGAACGGAGCAAAGTGCAGTGAGATGCTTGATGAAAACATGCACCAGAGCAATCAGGACCTCAGACTGGGGCAAAGGTTCACCTTACAACAGAACAATGACCATAAGCACACAGCCAAGACTACGCAGGACTGGCTTTGGGACAAGTCTGTGAATGTCCTTGAGTGGCCCAGCCAGAGCCCGGACAAACCCGATCAAACATCTCTGGAGAACCCTGAAAATAGCTGTGCAGCAATGCTCCCCATCCCACCTGACAGAGCTTGAGAGGATCTGCAGAGAAGAATTGGAGAAATACCCCAAATACAGATGTGCCAAGCTTGTAATGTCATACCCAAGAAGACTCGAGGCTGTAATCGCTGCCAGGTGCCTCAACAAAGTACTGAGTAAAGTGTCTGAATACTTATGTAAAATCTGCTATTTCAGTTTTTTTATTTTTAAGAAATTTGCAAAAAATTCATAAACCTGTTTTCGCTTTGTCATTACGGGGTATTGTGTGTAGATTGATGAGAATAAAAATGAATTTAATCAATTTTAGAATAAGGCTGTAACGTAACAAAATGTGGAAAAACTGAAGGGGTCTGAATACTTTCTGAAGGCACTGTATGTGTGCTGGGGAATCAAAAGGAAGTTATACTTATCATATACAATACATTTGTTAGACCACACTTAGAGTATTGTGTTCAGTTCTGAGGACCATACTACAAGAAAGATATAGAGGCTCTAGAAAAAGTTCAAAGAAGAGCAACAAAATTGATTGCTGGAATGAAAAATAAAAGCTATGAGGAAAGACTTAAGATGCTCCTCTTCAAGCTTGGTAAAAGGAGATTTGATTGAGGCTTTTAAATTCATAAAGGGGATCACCAAAGTGAACTACAAGAGATTCTTCAGGTTGAGTTCTGTTAGTAGAATGAGGGGACATAAATGGAAATTAACAAAAGGTAGATTCCATACAGACATAATTTTTTCACGCAGAGAGTAGTCAATGTGTGGAATAGCCTGCCAGGTCACGGAGCAGAGGCAGAAACTCTGGGGACTTTCAAGACTAGGCTTGATACAGTGTTAGATATGATCTAGTCTGTAGGTAATTAGAGCACTAATTTAGTTAGGAAAATGGCGAACGTTGTTGGGCTGAATGGCCTGTTCTCCTCATTATATTATGTTATGTTATGTTAATACATAGGAAGTCATGATGATTTAAAAAACAGTTCATATTAAATTTACATATCACTGGTATGATTGTGTATGAATCATGTATCACTTTCATTGTCCCTTCTGGTATCAGGGCAAAAACCAAAGCTATTTTATATAATTAACTGCACTTGAGATTTAACTTTTTTGTTTTAAGTGGAATATTTTCAAATGTGTATACTGCATAAAACAACTGTTATAATACAAACATATAATTAAATATTTCAATAAATAATGTTAAAGTATGGGAATGGTATGGGAATTTGAGTTTTACCATTTTACAGAAACAGCTGTTTTTTCAGCTGTGCAGAAGTTAACAGGTGTTAAAGGTGTTTCCTTTTGTATGGATTGTTCACACATAAATGAGCAGTCTCATCTTGGTTTTAGCCTTTGTTTTCATCTGTGGAGCATTTGGAGTCAGGGCCATACACCATCATGCAAACCAAAGGACTATGGCAGAAAAACAACTAATCTGTAAACAGAGAGGGCAGAAGAATTCATCGAGAATAATAATAACAACATGGGTATATCAAGTATAGCACGTTGGAAAGTTTAGAAAAAGAAAGAAACCACTGGTCAACTCAGAAATAAACAATGTAGAGGTCATCCAAGGAAGATGACTGCTGTTGATGACAGATTAATCCTAAAAGGTGTGAAGAAAAAATCCTAAAACAACAGTCAGAGACATCACCAGCAGTCTCCCAAGGCTGAGGGTGAAAGTATCACAAGCCATCAAATGCAGAAGACTTTGAGAGCAGAATTATAATGGTTCTACTGCAAAATGCAAACCTCTCATCAACAGCAAGAATTGAGAGGCCAGATTTGAATTTGCCAAAAAATGCATTCAAGTCAGAATGGTTGTGGAGGCAATTTTTATGGAGAGTTGAGACAAAAATGAACTACCAAAACCACGAAGAACAGGCCATGATCCAAACAGCTGTTTCTGTAAAATGGTAAAACATGCATGTAAATACCATGAAATAAAAGCTGATTGTGTGTACTTCTGTCTCGTATTCATATTTTGATCTCAAAACCAAATTCATTAATTATATAGCAAAAATAAGAAAGTTCACTATATTGTTCCCATACTTTTGGAAATAACTGTTTTAAAATTACCTGATGTGAACAAAGTAGATGCACTAATTGACTTGCCAAAAGAAATGTATGGTAACATGAAATGTGCAGAGTTGTGAAAAACTGAGTTTGAATATATTTAGCCTGGGTATATGTAAACTGTTGGCCTCAACTGTATATACTGTATGAAGAAATCTATCTGTGCTGGTCAACCTGAACGTACACAGCAAGCCATCCAGTGTTAATTCAACTCTTAACAGATAACATTTGGTACCACTCTGGAATGTGGAATCAAAACTTATCTGTTAAGAGTTTAATTAACACTGGATGTTTTACTGTGTATGTCTAAGAACGTAAGGTCTCAAATTCAATAACTAGAGGGTAATCAGGGCTGTCTAGAAAAGACTGGGAAATGCAATAGGTGCTAGGATAGTGAAGTGCCAGTATTGCGTACACTTCCGCAAGTGACATTGCTCTGTGAGACTTGAAAAGCAGTCATTACCCAGGGGCATATGCATTTATCTGAAAGCCCAAATATTCTTTTCAGTACTGTGGTTTGGTGTTCAGAGGGATCCGCCAAGTCAGATCTCACCTTTTGCACTAGGTACTACCCCTCACATTCAAAAATATTTTATCACTGATCCAAACCTGCCACCTGCTCTTACAATAAACGAGCCCTGGGGTGGCCATCCGAAACAACGTTATCAATCTGCTTTATTTTATTCAAATCTGCTGCCTGACCATTTCCCTCTTTTTTCCACTTCCCTCTCTTCTCCTCTGTGGTCTACCAGTTTATGTTTCAAAAGGACCCTGCACTCGAAACTCCTACTCACCACACGCATGCACACCCCAATCCTCTCCCATCCAAACACCCACCCTCATAAATATCTCAAATTAAGCCACTGGAGAAGGAACTATGCTGCAAAAAAATTAAATAAGTTTCGCAAAAAATTTAACAAAATAGCATAATGTTCTCGAGAGGACCTGCCCTTATAAACACGCGGGTGCTGCGATTTAATAATGAGTCAGTTAAGTCCTACCATAGATCTGGAATCGATTAGAAACTCCCGGAATAAGTGAAGCCCAACGCGTCATAATGATCATTTCACTCAGTGGATAATTTAATTTGTCGTAGTCCTGCTTTTAGTCAGAAATGGTCTGTGTTCCTGTCTGGTGCCGAAAAAAGCGTCTGAGCAAACTCACCTTTGAAAGCACTCCCTTAAGTAGCCTAGGCTATTAGATTTTTTAAATAGAAATGAAAATTTCACCTCATACTATAAATGAACACTCACAGGTGCAGTTGGAAGACGTGCAAAAGGGAATTCACGATTCATCTGTAAATTAGGCGCCCTTGTTAACGTGTTAATCCTACTTCAGTTGCAATTGTTTGAGCGTTAAACATGCATGAGCAGCGATGTTTGGCTATAAAACCATATTGCGCGAACGATGATGTGCACGCCAAGGATGGGCACTACCTACACACCAGGTGGATAAGCACATTGTGAAAACGTTGTGACCTTGTTTTCACCCCATTTCCCCTCGTCTCGAGTTAATTCCCCAAATCATTCGAGTAAATACTTTAACTCGGGACAAAATAGGTCCTTGACAAGCGGAGTAGCAAGCGGAGCTGAGTCGCGAAACTCCGCAATGTATTCAATTCAAATCCGTACAGTACAGGATTTTGTAGCACTACATTTGTGCGCATACTGTACTCTAACACGACTGCCGGAGCTCTGTCCAATCCGTTCACACCAGGGGCGGTTCTCTTCTCTTTCTTTTTTTCTATCCCTCCCCTCCGTAAACCCCCCCCCCCCACTCCCACTCTCACTCCCCCACCCTCCCCTCCTCCCCCCTCCCTTGTTGCTCCTTGGTCTTATCACCGTTTCCTCATTGCTTGGCTGGAATATTGCTCAGTGCTGTAATGCAATGTAATTTTGACCTGTGTCCTATTAAACTGCTCGAAGGCATGGCTACCTCTTTGGAGTGTGGCAGCGACTGTAGGTTTCTGCCACATTTCTCCAGTTAAATCAATATCGTCTTCGTGCTTTGGCTTGTAACCTTTAGACTAGCTAGCCAGCGACAATAGCTGCAATAATTGATTCAGCGAAACATCAATAACCGAGAAATACGATACAACCGCAAAAAGGAGCTAAAACAGGCAAATACGCTGAGAAGGAAGTGGGAATTATGACGGTGAGTCTTGCGCCTCGACCTTTTTTTAAATCGCGATTGTGGCAAATATTTTTTATTTCTTCGATCATGCTCATTCCGTAATTCTGTATTTGTGCAATTATGCGAGTTGCTTTCGTATGTACTCTGTGCATTTACACACACATATAGGCCGACATGTTCGCGGATCATTTTTTGTTTGCATGGCTGTCGCTCTTATAGCCTACACGCCGTCCTTTTTAAACGTTTTTAAAGGAAGAGCAAACGCGCTGTCAGATTTGCCGTTTTTTCCCCCCTCTCTTCTTTTTTTTTCTGCCGCTCAGATCATCACGGGTCCCGTGCTTAGCTGTGAAGCATCCTTTGCCCACAGTATCCAAATACACCGTCTGGCGAGCGCACCGCTGTCTCTCCGTCTCCGGATTACTGAAAACATCACATATTTACATTTCTTTATATGCACCTTACAGAAATAAATGCAAACTCGTATATTACTATCATAATATCTTAGCTTGCTGTTATTTATCTTTTAAACAAGTATAAAGTAATTTAATTACGGTTTTCATTCCGTGACCGTTGAGGGTCAAGTATAGTTTCGGTCGGGTCAATGTATATTGACGTGTTTAAACGTTTTTTTTTCGAGCGTCTAAATTGCTTGAAAAGAATGTGTGTGTGTCAGCGCCAATACAGGTCAGTATTTTCCACAAATATTAGCTTTGTGAGTGTGTACTGGTGTGTGTGAATAAGGCGGTGGTACACGGAGTGTGTAGTGTCAGAAGATACTACCTCAGGCAAAATAATATAATTTATCTCAGATGCATCTAGTTTCTTTGAAAAAAAAAGTTACAGAAAGAAACAAAGCTGTCAAACGTACAAGTGGTTGTATTGTATTTCAAACTCTGCAACGTCAAAAATATTTTGTTCAGGTACAGAAAGTCATCTTCAATTGGCACTGTGTTTCTGAGGCATGCTTTGATATCAAAATGGGCGTCATAATTATACTAAACGTAATAAACGAATTTGGAAATCAGGTATGATAGGCACTGTTGTGTCCTATTGAAGAAGCTGCTCAGTGAGTGCAGGTAGTGATAATGCTTGTGCACATCTTATCTCAAACTCTCAACACTTTTCTTCGTTGTTAGGTAAGGTCTTGTCTGTTATGCTGCATTTAATCAGGATATCAGTCTTATTGCAAACATTATATGTAGATGCAGACCCTGAGATTGTGTTTCTGAATGGGATTTATGTTGATCAGTCAAAATCACCATGTGTGGTTAGCAGTGTGTCTCTGAATGTATATGTACCCTTGTCTATGTGCATGTGTTTGAGGAAGTACAGGTGTTTCTTGTATGGGGTGTTTTCGAAAAAGAATTTGATTATTTTACATTTAGGACATGCTTTTTGGTGTGTGTGTGTGTGTGTGTGTGTGTGTGCATGAGTGCGTGAGCGTGTGTATGTGTGTGCGCATGAGTGTGTATGTGTGTGCGCGTGTGTGTGCGCATGAGTGTGTGTGTGTGTGTGTGCGCATGAGTGCGTGTGTGTGTGTATGTGTGTATGTGTGTGTGTGTGCGTGTGTGTGTGCGCGTGTGCGTGTGTGTGTGTGTGTGTGCGCATGAGTGCGTGTGTGTGTGTGTGTGGCTGTGAGTGTGTGTTGTGTGTGTGGCTGTGAGTGTGTGCGTGTGTGTGCGCGCGTGTGTGTGTGTGTGTGTGTGTGCGTGTGTGTGTGCGCATGTGTGTGTGTGTGTGTGGCTGTAGCTGTGGCTGTGCTGTTCTTAGGGCGTGTCTCGCTGTGTGGCGATGCTTGTGTTTGAGTGATGGATGCCCTGACCCTGATTCCACACTGCGTTGCTGTAGGCTTCGAGCGCAGTCAAGGTTATGGCGCTGTTATGAATCATTAATTAAGTCCGTAGAGAAGCTGGAGGCAGATTTGCACTTTGACTTTGCTCACCTGCGCAAGGTGTCTGTGTCACTTGTGCTCCCCACGTTCTCAGCCTTTCTTCTTCGCTGCTCGGTCTTCCAGTCCTTTTAATTAATCGCAATTTGCCGTCTCAGGACAACTGTTTTGAGCAATACCTTCGGTTATTTTTTGAAGTCAAGATGGCGACTCGCCGTCAAAATCGGAAATTGCACATCTGCCACCCATGGCTCTCTTTTATAATTAGCATTAGCCGATTGTCTTAATTTCTCACCAACGGGCAGGCGCAGTACATGGTTTTCAAATTCCTCAAGCGCAAATTGATGTGTTGTCAGTGGGGTTGGCACCCTTGGGAAGGTTATTCTCCGCTCAGAATTCCCTAGATATAAACAGAATCACAAAAGGGAGAGTGGGGGGGATTGTGGGTAAAAGAACTGAAGTACGGGAAAGGACGGGGTCTGTTTCGATTGGCCGGCAGCCTTTCCGTGGGGGGTCGGCGGCGGCGCCCCTGGGTCGCTGCGGTGCGGGGAAGTGGAGATCGATACCAGGTGGGGCGCGCTGGGCCCGGCAGGAAGAGGACAGTCACCTTCAGACATCCGCTTGGATCAGCACAACCCGACACGCGGTCCCCGTTCCCGCTCGGGTTACCGGACCGCCACCTCCGAGGCACGACGCCCAACCCCCATCCCCCTGCTCCCTCGGGAATCTCTCCGTCACTCCTTCACTCCTTCCACCTTCTCTCCCTCTCTCTCCTTTTCTCCTTCATCTCTCGGCGATCTCTCTCCTCCTGCTCTCCCTTCCTGTCTCTCGTGTGGAGCCGAGATAGCGTTATCCATCATCTGAGAATGTTCAGTCGTTACAGCACTTCACCGATCCTTTAATTAACCTCAGATCCTGGCTAATGAGAGCTTTCAGATCGCCTTCCGATAAAGCGGTTGATATTTCTCAAGTTTGAGAATGTTTCGGAATACCAGTTGTCTTCGCATGAATGAAAATGCATGACTGGTCTGCATTGATGAGCTTATGCCAGGGCAAATGAAGCCCGTCACTGCAATCACTGGATTCAGAAACACTGCAAGCACTGGCATCACAAACACTGCAGTTACTGGAGTCTCAAACCCTGCAATCAATGGAGTCTCAAACACTGCAGTTTAAAACCTGAGCTCAGTCAGATTATCAGCGTGTTTCAAAACTGCACTCAGTTAGATTTTGGTGTGAAGGAGAAATTAGGTACCATCGCAAGCAGAATGGAAATTGGCCCCACAGACCAATAGTGCTGGGAAGTGTTTGACCCGAAACGATGGCACCCGACACCTTTAATGCTGATTGTTTGTTGAGAACAGGCAGGTGTTGAATGCAGGAGGATAAAAAAACTGGTGGAACAACCTCTCTTCAGGTGTCTCTTCAGCGCTGGTCATTCTGTTCTCCTTCTCCCTTCCCCGTGGCGGGTGCAGACGGAGATCGCTTCAGACCACATGACACGTTCTCGCGGGGCGGAGTGGACCGCGTGTGGAAGGGAACCTGCGAAAAGGCGGTTCTGAATCAGGTTCAGTTCACCCGTGGAGCGGGGTCCTGTCCTTCGGATACCAGAGCATGGGCGCGTCCATCCATAAAAGCGCACAGCTGTAAATCAGCCTGTCCCATGAAACTGAACAAACTTCAAATATTTATCAGTCCAAAGTAACGTCCAATAAACTGCCTGGAAGGCGTAATGAACCAGTTAAGAGCAAGCAGTTGTTATTTCTAAAACGGGTGCAGATAAGACAGCAAGGTGTGGGGATCGATGTATAGGAATACTCTCACGTTAACAGCATGAATAGCAAAAGCGTTCCTATAGTTTTTGGTCACAGTGGGAGAAGCCAGGTAGAAGTTTTTTTTACATGTGCACACAAACAAATTTCCAAAAGAGGTTTTGTGAAGAACGAAAACAATAACCTGTTTAACAGAATAACTGACGAGCAAAAAATTCTAACGTACTATCTTAACTAAATATTTACAAAGATATGTTCAAACACACATAGCTGCAAATGTACTTAGTTACAGACGCACATAGCTGCAGACTAACTTATAAAGGTTAACATGTGCTCCAGTAACACCCTATCTGAGGCCCTATCTGAGGCTTTGTCTCATCTCTACAGGGAGCACACATTAGAATGGGAACACAAGAAGTATAATGAAATATCAAAGTGTGTACAAAAATACCCTCTATGGCCCCTACAGTTCTCTGTAGGGGAGAATTCCCATTGTGGGAGAATGCCCTATTGGTGAGAATGCCCATTATGGGATAATACCCTATAGGGCAGAATATCCATTGTGGGAGAATGTCCTATTGGTGAGAATGCCCATTACAGGAGAATGCCCTATAGGGGAGAATACCCATTGGGGGAAATTTTCCTGTAGGGGAGAATGCCTTATAGTGGAGAATGCCTTACTCTCCACTGAACAGATCTGCATTACTCTCCTCTGAACAGATCTACACTACTGTGCTCTGAACAGATCTACCTTACTCTCCACTGAACAGAGCTGCATTACCCTCCAGTGAACAGATCTACATTACTCTCCTCTGAACAGATCTACCTTACTCTCCTCTGAACAGATCTACCTTACTCTCCACTGAACAGATCTACCTTACTCTCCTCTGAACAGATCTACATTACTCTGCTCTGAACAGATCTACCTTACTCTGACATTACCTTGCTCCACTGAACAGATCTACCTTGTTCTCCACTGAACAGATCTACCTTACTCTCCACTGAACAGAGCTGCATTACTCTCCACTGAAAAGTGCACACAAAATACACTAAACTCCTGGTGAAAGATCATGAATTTTTGCCTACTACAGATGCACAGACCTGAGTTTCTTTCATGTTCAGCATGTGTATCTGTGTGAATGTGCATTTGTGTGTGTGCATGCGCATGTGCATGTGTGTGTGCGTGTGTGTTTCATCCCACAAGGACTTAATCTTTCATTTTTAAATCTGGCTGTGATGTGGAGTTTGTGTCTGGCATGCAGTCTGTCCTACAACAGTGAATCTTAATGCTCCCACAACTGGAGCATTTAAACCTTTGAAGCAAACTGCAAAAATTAAGGGAGGGCAGCCTGTTGGATCAGGAAGAGATGCTGAAGGAGCTGTTATTTAGAAGGATGCTTCTCTGGCTGAGTCTCGTCCCTTAACAGACTCAGCGAGTGGGGGGGGGGGGTGTTGTTTGTTTGAGAGCCCTAGTCACTTGACATCAGGCTGAAAGGTTTGAAATAATTCCTCTTCAGGTCAGAGGAAGGAGAAGGGTTTGGTTGTACCTGGTGTTATACAATGTTTTTTTTATAAAAGAGTACAGGGATAACCATCTGAAAATTATGCCTGGACGGCAGTTCAACTTGCTTGCTGGCTAGCTAGTGAGGGAGATAGAGAGATTGCTAGCTAGGCAGCTAACTGGTGAGAGAGATATGAAGTGATTGCTAGCCAGCTAATGAGAGGGATAGAGAGGTTGCTAGCTAGGTGGCTAACTAGTGAGAGAGATATATAGATATATATGGCTAAGGAGATAGCAATAACAAATATTTATCAGTGTCCTGACGTAACTATAGAAATAAAAGGAGATGATATATGGTTATAAGGCAAATATACGTCTTTGAGGACATCGTTATTTCTCTTCAATAATGTGCAGTTGCTCGAGACCACTAAGAGGATACAACAGGAAGTGCCTGCCCCTCCTTCAGCATAGTAAACATGAGCAACCAATCAACTGAGTTGCTCGCTGTGTGAACGCAGGGTAAGAGTCCGATGTGTACAGAGATCAGGGCTGATCTTTGTTTCTCTTTAGTCTTTACTCCCCCCCTCCCTATTCCCCATGAAAGACTGTGGCTTTCCAGCATCATTCCCTCAGGACTGTTAGCTTACAGGATTCAATTAAGGCTGTTCGTAAGTGAGGCAATTTGCTTCCTTTCATATCTGAAGGCCTTTGAAGATTCACATTATTGGCTGGCAAAGCCTGTGTTGTATTAGGCTGTGTTCTCTAGGCCTATTCCAAGTCTAAATGAGCTCCCACTTGGTTTTCTGAATTTTAAATTGAACTAGTGATTCCAGGAGTAAAGAGATTTTTCTACAGTAAGCTGTTATCCTGTATTCCATGTTGCTGTTTAAAAAGTCCTCTGCATCAGCTCTGAGAAGGACAGGGACTAACTTTGAGAAGCAGAGGGAATAAATCTGAGAACGAGAGGGAATAACTGAAGTACAGACCCATTTACAGGTGATAAAGCTGTAAATGCATCTTTTTCAAAATTTTAGTTCCAATAACTGTTTAAAAAGGAAAGAAAGGGTTACTTTGGATTAATAACAGTAGATTGGAGTTGTGTATGAATGTTTGTCTACAGAGGATACACAAATGTGCTAATGGAAAATATTTCTAAAAAATGGTTGGCTTTAACACATTGCCAACACTGGTGTTAACATGCATTCCAGGAGTGTGGTTTTTTGGTGAGCAGGGGGATTCAGTTCAGCAAGCATGTCCGGTTTAACACTTCAATGTTTAGCTGGCGGTTTTAGTGGTGATAGGCTAGGCAGCTCTGTCTGATTTTGACCGATCACACTGAGATTTTCTACAGAATATCAGCACTTGGGCAGAAAAGTACAGAGTAGAACCCTGAGGTCGTGTCGCGTGTTGACTTGCTTGATATTCCTTGTGCATATATCGTGGCCTGATTTGGCTTTTTTTCTGCCAAGCTGCCTGAACTGTTGTTGATTTCGCACTGGACTGCTGAATTATACGGGCAGCTGGTGTTTTGGCCATTTTGGCTTTCTCCCCATATGAAATCATGTCGGCTTGACAGAAACATGCCTTTTTTTTCGTAAACATATCAAGATGGACTCATTCCTAGCATAAATTGACATATTTATTTTCTTCCTGACTAGTTTGTTGCATGAAGCCACCAGTCCGTGTTTAGTGGCTTTGTCAAATGCATGTGCTGCTGAGGAAAGTGGCTTTGGTTTCATGTAATTCATGGTTTGGTTTCATGTAGGCTAATTCACGGTTGTGACTTTTTACCCTTCCACTACTTTGGAATTGAAATTCAGCCCAGAAGCCCTTGTACATTTAGAAAAGGTGAAGTAATGCTAGTTACAACAAGCCTGTTTTTGTCCTGTTCTTGTAAACATCAAGCCATTTTGTTTGAGACTCCAGGATTCTGGATATTGTCCTTTTTGGTGCAAGTTTTTCATTAAAAAACTTTCTTTCTTTTTGCATTGAGGTGTAGCTTCAGAAATACGTATGTTTGTTCTCTCGGTCTACGGTGATTATCCATTGTAGCACTTCAGCCTGCATTCTGCAGTAGCCGGTTAAACTGGAGCTATAAGGTGACGGCCAACAAATGACCCCTCAGCCCCTTGCAATGGCCTTGAGATTTTTACACACTGTATATTTATCCACTGTTCATTCGCACAGCATATCTACACACTGTGCATTTACATCCTGTAAATTTACACACTGTATGTTTACATTTACAAGCTGTAAAAATCTTGCTCTGGAAAAGTATTCAGTTGCCCCATCCAAGTAAAATGTTTGAGAACATTAAAGCGTTAATCCTTAATTTGTCAGTGTTGGTGGACTTGGCAACATCTGGTGGTCGCAACAGTTTGACTTCATACTGCTAATGCTAGAGTTCCATTTGAAATGAATGCTTGGTTTTCTTGGGAGTGTAGCGCTAGGACCTCATCGAGTGTTTGATATCCTTGGAAGATAATTCAGCGGTAGCGTATTTTGGAGAAAGAAGACTGCCTTGAGGTAGGGTTGGCAGATGCGCGGTTTTTGACCGCAGTGTACTTTTTTCCAAATTATTTGCAATGGTCCAGGTTGGGGTCCTGACTACGGTTACCGACTTTGTGATTACCAATGCCAGACAATATGATGTCTGGTCTGAGTAGTTGTTTGGAAAAAATTTGCCGTTAGTTTAGGCCTAATGAATTCACGTCCCAACCACCCCCCAGTCTCTGTTTCGTTCTAGTAGTCCCCTCTGATAGTTAAGAATTAAGAATGGCAGGCTGTGTAGTTCAATGGATATGGAACTGGCTTTGGAACTCCCAGGGGTTAGGTTTGATCCTCAGATGGGGCGTCGCCATACTACCCTTGAGCAAGGCACTTAACCTGACCTTCTAAAGTAAACATCTGGCTGTATAAATGGGTTGTATATAAAGACTGTAAGCGGCGGGAGTTGCTGTGGATAAGAACATCTGATAAATGTTTATCCTATCTGTTTTGATGTTGCTTGTTTATGTTGGTGTCCATGTTTAGAACATGCTGTGGGCTATAACATAGAGCAGTGCACTCTGGGACGGCTGGCTCTCAATGGGATTTCATTACATTACATTACAGGCATTTGGCAGACGCTCTTATCCAGAGCGACGTACAACAAAGTGTATAACCATAACCAGGAACAAGTATGACGAAACCCCTAGAGAGAAGTACCGGTCCAAGTGCAGGGAACAACCGCATAGTTCAACTTGGGCCCTGATGGTTAAACTGATTAACACTAATTTCCTCTAAGGTTTCTTAAATGCAGTAAACGCAAACAGACATGAGTTTTTTGGAGCCAGCGGTTCAGTGGCAGCCAGTGTGTATACCGCTGCATCGTCTTCCCAACTCATCTCCGGGTGAGATTACAGCCTGGTACAGTGACCCAACGGCGACCGATTTAAAATTCTCCTGGCAGTGAAAAAAGTACTGACCTCCAAAAGCAGTTTCTGTCAGGAACAAAGCAGCACAAATGCTCTGACAATGGAGGCTTTGCTTACAGATTCTGTACTTTCTAAAGACTCCTCCTCCTCCCCCTCCATATGATGTTACAGAGCAAAGCAAGGACAGTGCAGCATTGACACCAGCTGATCAGGTGGAGACAGGAAGGATTTGAAAACAGATATATGGAGTGGTCAGCTCTTTCCAAGCTAAAGGTCAGCATTTTTTTTCGACGTGTGGCGCTTTTTATGGGTTTGGCTTGCTTTTCGAAAATAAACCTTGCATCTCCTTTTCATTGGACACCAGGATGATTCACCATTTTTCACTTGAAACAAGATTCCCGGGGTCCTTCCTCATCTGCTTTACCGGAGAAGATAACCATCTCTCATATAGGTTTTGCTGAAGTGGAGTATATTTCTCCATCTGTAATACAGATTCTACTGATGTTCTTTGTCCTGAAAATGTGTACTATGACATTGCATTTAAAAACAGTTTTGATTAGGCTGTTGAGATTAGGTCATCTTGGGTGCATCCTGCAAATTAATTTTTAATTAATTTTATTTTTACACTTGGCCTTAACCAAAAAAAGCCAATTACAGCCTCTCATCACTGAATGCATTTAAACATCATGTGTCAACAAATAAATGCCACAATGGAAAGAATCATTTAATGAAATGAAAGAATTTGTTATCCTGTTTTTTTATTTGTGAGGCATAAATATTTTCTCCTTACATCTCATCTGAGTTTGGTGGTTTGGTTTTTTAGAGCCCTTTCGCACTCATGGAGAGATTGGATACTGTGGAGTGTTCTGAGTTTTTTCTTGGGAAAATAACCGCAGTTTATAAACCTGGAGTGACAGTGTGGTGATCCGCGGGCTACACTGAACCCAAACCGAGAGGAGGAGGCTGAGCAGAGCCGTGCGTCCTTAGACTGGGAGTCTGCTGGGTGTTTACAGGACCTGACAGCCCTTCCTACTTCTGCATCCCTGAGCTTTCAGAGCGGATAATTAAAATAGGCATAACGACAGAATAGCCCGTTCTGAAAAGACCAGGTCACGTGTTCACATGCATGAAGACGGCACAGTTGTCTTGAGCTTTTTGTTTCTAAGCTGAATCTTGGTATTGAAGCATTTTTTCATGCAGGTTCAGTTTTCAAGAATAGATTAAACTAGTTTGTATGTGTCTGTCTTGTATCTTCTTTCTTGTATCTTCATATCTTCACTAATAACATTGAATCCAGTGACGTGAAATTTATGATCGAAGTCTTTATGGTAAAGATCAGAAGATTACACTTATGACTAAATTGTAGTGTGCGTGCGTGTTTGTGAGTGTGTCTGCGCAGTGTTTGTGTGTGTGTGTGTGTGTGTATGTGTGCGCGAGAGAGAGGTGGCGGTGGCTGCTGCCTTGGAGAGGTGTGATTCATAGGCAGACCGACTCCCAGCAGGGGAGGGAATGAGAGAGTGAGGGAAATAGAAAGATGGAGAGAGTGAGATTAGGAGAAAGATGGGAGAGTGAAAGGTGAGAGTGAAAGAGAACGATTGAGAGAGTGAAAGAGAATGATATATAGAGAGAAAGAGAAAGATAGTCAGAAAGAGAAAGATGAAGAGAAGGAAAGATGGAGAGAGTATGAGAAAGAGAAGAATGGAGAACAAAAGTTGGGCACAGAAGTTGAAGAGAGAAAGAGAATGATGCAGAGAGTGAGAGAAAGATGGAGAAGTGAATCGTGTTGAAGCAGGGTCACAGAGGACATGGTGGAGGAGTGGACTGGCAGCTGGTGTTGTCCTTGCCTGTGTCTCCATGTGTTTGCTCTCAGCTGTGAAGAGGAGAAAGTGCAGGGGAATGTATCTGTGTTCAGGTAGACTGGGCTGGGAGATCTGTGCCAATCACCTGCTGAGTAAATAACCTCTTAGGATCATAATCTGCCAAGTGACAGATGTTTGGTACCCTGCTAGCTCTGTCCCAGTGCACATCCTTGCTCTGTCCCAGTGCCACTGCTAACTACCTTACTTCTCCTGCTAGCTCTGTCCCAGTGCCCCTGCTAGCTCTGTCCCCCTGCTAATTGCCTCCACCTGCCCTGCTAGCTCTGTCCCACTGCCCGTGCTAACTGCCCCACTGCCCCTGCTAGCTCTGTCCCGCTGCCCCTGCTTCTTCTGTCCCCCTGCATCTGCTAACTGCCCCACTGCCCCTGCTTGCTCTGTTCCACTGCCCCTCTTGCTCTGTCCCACTGCCCCTGCTATCTCTGTCCCACTGCCCCCCACTGGCTGTGTCTCAAACAGCCAAAAGAAGCCCTTTATTTCCACTGCGATTCCATCTGGATGGGCGTTGGGGTGCGAAATGTGCCATGGTCATCTGATTGGCTGATCGTTCTCAGTGATGCGGTCAGTGCCATCTGGGCTGGGGCACCTCTGACTCCTCTCAGCCACAGCAATCAGATCAGAAGCCCCGCCTCCTTCTTTGTCTCCTTCTGTCTAACAGGACAGGAGACTGTAGAATGCATTTTGCTGGGGTGCATTGATCAGGTGGTACAGAATGCTATGGGTGGCAATGTAGCACAGTGGGTAAGGAACTGGGCTTGTAACTGGCCTTGTAACCGAAAGCTTGTAGGTTCAATTCCTGGGTAGGACACTGCCGTTGTACCCTTGAGCAAGGTACTTAAGCTGCATTGCTTCAGTATACATCCAGCTGTATGAATGGATACTATGTTGCTCTGGATAAGAGCATCTGCTAAATGCCTGGAATGTAATCTAACGTTCAGTATGTTCAGAACAGAAAGTCTCCTCCCATGGAGAAGCCATGTCCCGATACAGCCAGAGCTTAAATTTCAGCCTTTTTCTCCCTTGTGGCCGACAGAGAGGAAAAACAACATAATTTGGGGGGGGGGGGAGGCCTCATCACCCCTCAGGTTGGCCTGGAGCCTGTCAGGGTAGAGTCTGCAGCCACCGGGAGCTGGGCTGCACTCTCTGCTTTTTCCGCCTTTCCTCGCTGTCAGCTTGGCGCTCGTGGGCGTCTCTCTCCTGCCTGCCGGCTGGAGTCGGAGGTGTTGCCTGTTATAGAAAATATCACCCTGCTTCCAAATTTACATGTGGTGCTCTCTCTCTCTCCCTCCATCTCTCTCTCTGCCTCTCTCGCTTCCTCTATTTCTCTCTCTGTCTCTCTCCCTCCATCTCTCTCTCTCCCTCTCTCTCCCTCCATCTCTCTCTCCGCCTCTCTCTCTTCCTCTATTTCTCTCTCTCTGTCTCCCTCTCTCCATCTCTCTCTCTCTGTCTCTCTTTCCCTCGATCTCTCTCTCTGTCTCCCTCTCTCCATTTCTCTCTGTCTCTCTCCCCCTCTATCTCTCTCTCTGTCTCTCCCTTTGAAGTTTAAGTTCAAAAGTGCTCTATTTGCATGACAAGCGTATGAAGATAAGACTAAGAACTTTTAAATGAAACGGGGAGAGGAATACTGTAACTACGGTTGCTAATCGCCCTGCCCCCTGTCTCTCATTCTTATCAGTGTTCTTTTTCCTCTCTCCCAAAGTCACTCTTCAGCAACATCTCTCTCACACACCCACACACACACCCACGCACGTGCACACACACACACACACACACACACACACACACCCACAAACATTTGGATACTTTTATACATGTCCACATACCAAAGTAACATCAAAGGACATAAACAGTGGATGCACACAGTAATAGGCAAGACATAATAATGACATGAATGACTTGCAGGTTCATTAGGGATATAGACAGCAGGGCCGCCTCCAAATATGGCGGCTATGATTGCTAACATTGAACGGTATCTTGCCGGCTGCTTTGCCCGCCATTTTGACATTCCTGCCAATGGCAGACCCCTTTGCACCAATCTGTGGACATTGCCTAGGCTACCAAATATACATACTACAAAACCTACTTCGATGGCCAAGATATTCAAGGGCTGACACCAGAGGCTGAACCTTAAGTACCTTAGTGAGGAAGGCCTCTTCTACACTGGAATGAGAGCTACAGCCTACCTCCAAAACAGGAACCGCTCCGCTTTCCTCATCAAGAACAACAACAACAACATCTGGAGTGTTAGCAGACACCTTACAGAATATATCCGTATCATTATTGCGCAGGTTTAACGTGGTAGGAATGATACAGGAATGCATGTACATGCACACACACACACACACACACACACACACACACACCCCTCGCCCCCACGCACACACACATGCACACATACAGTACATTCATGCACACACATACATACACACTAGTAGTAGTATTAGTAGTAGTAGATATTTTATGAAAATGTAAAAATATGTACAGAAACACAGGAAGGGGGTACTGGGTGGCTTGTCCTTTTTTAGGATGGAAGCTGTGGTCTTGTATCAAATTATACCTAACCTTTGCTTCAAAGCAGGGAGAGCATTAATTTAGCACGCATTAGGCACAACATTAACTTGTGAAATGAAAATAAGTGTTGAAAAGGTGTTCGTGAGAATTTGTAAGAGCGTCTATGCCGGCAGTCAGTGGAGAGGATTTTTTCATTTTCCTAAACCTTGGGTTTATTTAGAAAATGCAAACTGGAAACCGCGGACGACTGCTTCACCAGCTGGCCGTGTGTGAACGCACTTTGCTACAGCTCCGCTCAAATGGTAGCATTCTGTTTTCAGGTTTCAGATATAAAATACTGAGTTAAATAATGCCTTAGCTTCCTTGTTACCCTGTACAAATCTGTTTTACATCACTGAAAATGTAAAAGCGTAGCTAAATTATCTAACTTTTTAAATAATGTTAGCTTGCTGGCTGGCGAGGTACACTGTCAATGATCTTGACTGACTGGCATCAATGACCTAACTTAGCTAGCTGGCTACTTTCAGGGCTAATAGAAATCAATGTTACCCATCTGTTTGATGTTGCCTCCCTTTTAACCACTCTGATAATGGAGTGGCATGAGAATAATGCCGCTGTTGAGCTGGGTGAAACTGGCACAGAGCTAAGATCGCTCCTCCCCAAAACAGGGATTAACAGATATTATATTAATAACTTGACCATGACGCAATTATTTATCTCCTGTGTTTTTGTTTTTTTTAAAGCTTAATTTGATTACCCTGAAATACAGTCTAGATGTACAGTCTAGTCTGGTATCTGTTAAGGCACTGTTCTAGTGTGTAGATGGGCCCCATGGTCTGGTATCTTTTAAGGCTCTGTTCCAGTGTGTGGATGGGCCCCACGGTGTGGTATCTGTTAAGGCTCTGTTCCAGTGTGTGGATGTTCCCCATGGTCTGGTATCTTTTAAGGCTCTGTTCCAGTGTGTGGATGTTCCCCATGGTCTGGTATCTGGTGAGGCACTATTCCAGGGTGTGTATGGGCCCCATGGTCTGGCCCCATGGTTTGGTATGGCACTGTTCCAGTATGAGGATGGAATCTAGACTGCACCACCCACACATACACGCACACACACACACACGCACCTACACACACACACACACACACACGCACGCAACACTTTCACGCACACACACTTTCACGCACACAGGCACACACACACACCCGCTCATCCGTATTCTACCTGCCCGGCTGCGCTGGTTGAGTCTCACCTTGGCGCTGTTTGGTCCTGTCACTCAGGCACTCCCTGCCTTTCTGTCCCTCACATGACCTGTGACATGGGCATTCTTCAGGGAGCATGGCATTTTCATTTTAAATGCCTCATAGGGGGGGGGAATCCAATGTGGGCAGCCCTTCAAAACCAGGATGTACGTGTGCAGGAAAGGCCAGACTCTCAGACTCAACGTTTTTTTTTTGTTTGGAAAGAAAAAGGGAACAAGAGTCACACCCTATGGCATTTCAGAGACCTGCATGAGTGCTTGTTCTTCTGGAATTTGAGTGTATGTTATGCAAACACAGCAAATACCTGACCTGGCAGAAAAGAAACTGTCATTTGGGAGGGAGGGAGGGAGGGGGGGGAGGGGGGTAGGGGGAGGTACAGCGGGACTTCTGTTTTCTGTGACCCCCCCCGCCCCCGTACCAAAAACGAGTACTCTGTCCAAGAACTGCCTGATGATGAATCGCACCATTTTGGCCTAATGGCCGCTCACAAACTGATGTTGCTGCCTCATTGTCCTGCGAGCTCCTCTCCTGCCCAATGTCCCATTATATTTGCACAAGGCTTTCTTCTTTTTGTCAGACTAAATCTAGGGATCTGGGATCATTTTTATCACTTGTCAGGGGGAAATGACAATGTAGCCTTACATGGGGCACCACATATGTCGGGATTATACGTCTGTATTCTCACATTGGGCACCACTTACGTAGGGGAAGCGGTATAACCGCACAATTAAAAAATCAGTCTCGTAAAATTACAGTTATCTGGATTATCCGACCATAAATTTGAAACTTCAATTAATAATCAAGATTACAAATATTAGTGATCAAATAATTAAATCAAAGATTTATGATAACCTGAAGGATATAGTTCTGGATAGGCTATTTTGGGATCAGATTCTCATGTTCTGGCAACATCAAAACAGACACGGGTTTAATATAAGAATTTATTAAACAAACGTACAAATAGTGCATACACAAACTAAACTATGGGGAGAATTATGCTAAATAAAGGAAGGTAGGGGTGTGTGTGTGTGTGCGTGTGTGTGTGTGTGTGGTTGCGTGTGTGCCCGTGTGTGTGTGTGTGTGGTTGCGTGTGTGCCCGTGTGTGTGTGGTTGCGTGTGTGCCCGTGTGTGTGTGGTTGCGTGTGTGCCCGTGTCCCTTGGTCTGTGGACGAAAGGGGGAAGGGTAAACGGCGGGTGGCCGCGTATGCGTGGGGTATAGGCTATATGTATAGTGTAACCGGCGTGGCTGAATAACTTAGCCTCTGCTTGCCTGGGTAGTGCAGGTGGAGGTAGTTGCTTAATTACCTAATTGCCTCATTGCCTCCACCTGCCTGTGAGCCAACATAAGCCCAGCAGTATGAGGCAGGGGACATCTTTCTTTCGGGTTTCTTTTGTGTGTGGTTTGTGGTTTGTGGTTTGATTTGTGGTTTTGGGTTTGTAGTTTTTGTGAAGATCGTTTTGTTTGAACTTTGCGGGTTTTCCTTCGTTTAGTTTGTGATTAGTTCGTTATTTATTCTACCAAATGTCTGGGTTTGTGTTTTTAAATAAGTTTTTAGATTGTTGTTTTTGTTTTTGTGTCTGTTCTTGCGGCTTTTCGAGCCAGGCCGTAACAGTCGCGTATGTGTGGGGTATATATGTATAGTGTAACCAGCATGGCTGAATGATTTCGCTCAGCTACGAAGGAGTATGTATTTCTCCCGGTAGTGCCGGAGAGCGAAGCACAACTTCAGCTCTTAAGTGGTACATGCAACCAAGCTAGCTATTCTTCCACTACCAACTATACTATGAGTGTGTTGTAGTTAGGGTTGGAAAGTTGTCAGGGGAGAGAGGGAGGGAGAGAGAAGGACCACGTGTGCGGTTGTATCGGTTCCATCGCCAGGGAAAACGATTTTAAAGGACAAAATGGGAACACGCGATATCACATTAAACTCAATACAAACTAAGGTAAACTGCTATTGCCTGGAAAGTTTGCTCAGTCTTACTGTCCGCCCATTCACGCATGTATCGGTCTGCGGTGTTTGCTGTGGGGTCAGTCTTAGCGTTGTGAAATCGTGGAGGTTTCCAGGTGTGAGGCACGCATGCCGAGTCATTGTTCCATAGCAGCGGCCATGTTGTTGTCCCCCACACCCAGTCGGTTGTCGGAAAGGGATGGGCTGGGCTAAGTCGCCACGGGCAAGCTAAGTCGGCAGAGCCTGGTTACTGCGCAGGGATCAGCAACTCACGGTCCTCGAGGGCCGAGACCTGCTGGTTTTCCACCCTCCTTTTGCCTGGGAGTCAGGTGTGAAGACAGTCTGGCCAATCAGTAGCACTAATTACCCGGGAGAAAAGAAAACCAGGGCTGGACTTTCTGTGCATCTGTGCGTTCTGCAAGCCTTCGAATTAGAGTTCTACAGAGTGAGAACTCGGGTTAGGCCCATAGGAGTTCCACAGTATGTGGGAACTCAAAGGACAGTGGTTGAAAGGGGCAGGAGACCATGCAGGAAGAGAGCGCGCAATTGCTGTCCCTAACTTTTATACCTGCTGGGGCGGGGGGGATCTTCGCACTGGTGGTATGTGACAAAGATCTAGAATGCTGCGTCCACTGATGATGTCATCAGATGTGCTTCACTTTTTTAGAGTCATTCTTTTCCTTTGGACGGCGCAGTGTGACTGAGTCTACCTACAACTTAAATCCTCCTCTTTCATGCTACACATGTACCTCCTGTGCCACTCAAGTTACATGTTCCTCCATCCGGCACTACTTTTGTACTTTGTATCATTATCTTGATGCTGTAGCTTGTCATGCCTCCCAGTTTGATGTAGCATAGGCTAGGTCAGAGAGTAATGTTTAATATGCGAACTGGATTTAATGTGTTCATGACTATGAATAACGGCTACAAATGTACAAAAATGTATTTGTAGGAAGTCTGACCTGAGTCCAGCTCCATGATCTTCTGTAGAAACAGAGAAATCACAGTATTAGTGTTAGTATTGGTATTAACATCTGCACAACTGAACATAACTCCTTCTAAATTACTGTTCTGGTCAAATAGGACCTTGTACACTTGTTCCATACTTGCTACATTTATCTGCAGTTCTCTGTGCTCTTTGGAAATGCTGCCATTTTGAATGTCGGTAACTGTGTCGTCGTCAGGGATAATCCTCTCTCTGATTACCCTCAGCTTTATGACGTTCGGCTGCCATATTCCCAGCAATTCCTGCTGTTCTGCTCTGTCTCCACGGAACCTCTTTCAGTCCTAGAGGAAAATAGTCATGAACAGCAATGTCATCTGTAGTCAACATGGATAGGTGGATTAGATGGCTTCTAAGTACAGCATACTGTACTCTGCCTACATGCCTAGAACACAGTTAATCAGTTTTGCTACCGTTGTGGTATTTACGGTCGTTTTTCTCTGTCCAGTTGACATAGACTCATCGCCCAGCTTCAGGCATGGTCAGATCTTGGACAGTTACATGATCATAGTTGTGGCTCTGATTATATTTGATATATTTACATGGCCCATAGTTGTGGCTCTGATTATATTTGATATATTTACATGGCCCATAGTTGTGGCTCTGATTATATTTGATATATTTACATGGCCCATAGTTGTGGCTCTGATTATATTTGATATATTTACATGGCCCATAGTTGTGGCTCTGATTATATTTGATATGTTTACATGGTCCATAGATGTAGCTCTGATTATATTTGATATATGTACATAGCCCAAGAGGTGTGGCTCTGATTGTATTTGATATATTTACATTGTTGTCAGATGTGGCTCTGATTATATGTTCTTCACATTCTCAGAAAAAAGGTATGAATTTTAATGAATCTTTCTTGCTTGTAAAATGCACTTATTTTAGTACCCACAGAGAACATGATTGTATTTTCAGGGTACATTTGGAAAATTTGTCCCCTAAAGAACAGAATGTACCTCCGCTGTGCCCTTATTCCTGTGTGTAATGACCCGGAGCTCCTCCTCCGTCACACTGTCTCCTTTCTCTCCCCCACCTCTCGGACCTTCCATTTCCTTCGGGCTTTGCCTGAGATTTATATCAGGTTTATCAGGTTATGCGGATTCCTTTGAAGTGATTAAATAATTTGTCTTGTTGTTGTATTTACATGTTAGCTGAAAAGAACAACCCACCCAGAGTTTCTGTCCTTCAGTTCGAGCTGTGTGAGAATGTTTTGTAGGCATAATCTTCACATGCGAATCTTGTATTTAATGATGCCATTTGTGCTCAGAGTTTGCGAAGCAGTGCTAAAGATTTTCTGTTCGTTTGTAACGAGCAGAAAATGATTTATTATTCTGCATATGGGTCTGGTCTATTGAAAATGATGCCATGCTTTAGATATGTTTGACAGTTCCCAAAAAGCGATTTAGCAGGTGAAAGACACTGTATATTTAATCTCTGAAAATGTATTATCTAAACGTGCTTCTTTTATTATAGAGTATACGTGGCATACGACAACGTCATACTACAGTGAAATTATAATGCTTTGAAATTTCTGTATATAAAACTGATTTTAAGTTTACTTTAAAACTTTTTAAAGTAATCTTTCAGTGCTATTTAAGAGCCACTATCCAAAGAGACCAAAAGGCTGAGCACTGTACAGTCTAACTGGAAACGTAGTTCACCTTGCAATGGAACAGACACACATTGCAGTGACTGTGGAACAGACACATTGCAGTGCCTGTGGAACAGACGCACACTGCAGTGACTGGAACAGACACACATAGCAGGGACTGTGAAACGAACACACATAGCAGTAACTGTGGAACAGACACACACTGCAGTGACTGGAACAGACACACACTGCAGTGACCGTGGAACAGACACATTGCAGTGACCGTGGAACAGACACACATTGCAGTGACCGTGGAACAGACACACATTGCAGTGACTGTGGAACAGATACACACTGCAGTGACCGTGGAACAGACACACATTGCAGTGACCGTGGAACAGACACACATAGCAGTGACTGTGGAACAGACACACATTGCAGTGACTGTGGAACAGACACATTGCAGTGACTGTGGAACAGACACATAGCAGTGACTGTGGAACAGACACACATTGCAGTGACTGGAACAGACACACATAGCGGAAACTTGCAGTGGAAGGAAGGATCCCTGACCTTCTGTCCCTGAATGATTACATCATAGTTACTTGGTGATGACATCACTCACCCTGTCCCTTGTCTCCCCCCCCCTCCTCCAGCTCATTTACCATGTCTAAGGTTGCCGTCAAGAAACTGCACTGGCGCTCCAAGGTGCAGGAGAGCTTCGTCCCTCTGGGCGGTGCCTCCGGGGAGCTGGGTGTGGCCATTGGGGGCGGAGCCGACTACGGAGAGTTCCCATTCGTCACTGCGGCCCCTGGGGGCGGGGCCACAGTGGGTGACGTCATCCTTGAGATCGGAGGAACGCCCGTCCTGGGAATGACCCTGGGGGACGTCAGGGGCGTTCTCAATTCCTGCCCCCACCCCATCCGCATCAAGACCGTCTCACCAGGTACGCCTCCCTGCAGGTGGAGTTCTGAGATGTGAGAGAGCGGGAGATCTGTCACTACAGCAGGTGATACTGCCCCCTGGTGGTTTAATCCAGCTGCCTCAGCTGCACAGCCCTTTGGCACAGTGACTGCACAGTCCAGCTGCACAGCCCTTTGGCACAGTGACTGCACAGTCCAGCTGCACAGCCCTTTGGCACAGTGACTGCACAGTCCAGCTGCACAGCCCTTTGGACAGTGACTGCACAGTCCAGCTGCCTCAGCTGACAGCCTTTGGACAGCACAGTCAGCTGCTAGTGCACAGCTTTGGTAGTGCGACAGTCCACTGCGCAGCCTTGGCCAGTGACTGCAGTCAGCTGCACACCTTTGGCAGTGACTGCACACGCTGACGCCTTGCACAGGATGCACAAGCCTTGCACAGTGACTGCGCTAGCGCACAGCCCTTGGCCAGTCTGCCATCCACTGCCTCAGCTGCACACTCTACGCTCACAGTCCAGCTGCGCTTGCAGTGACTGCACATCCGTGCTAGAATGACAGGTAGTGGAGGGGGAACAGTGAGAAGTGGATGTCCTTGCAAACAGTGTGGCACTGGATTTCACCACACTTACATTAGTCCAAACGTAGTTTTCACGATTTTTATATTTATGCTTTGTGTTGTCGGCTTATGCCTGTTCCACAGAGAGTTTAGTGTCAGTGGCCAGGTGTCCACGCTTTCAGGGTCTGGGAACAAACGCCTCCCAGTAGTATATAATTTAACCTATTAAACTGAGGAACACAGAGCCTCTTTCTTTAGGAAGCATTTTCCACGGAGCACATTGCGAACAATGAAAGCAGGAGGAGGATTAATAGCTGGGTGTGGTGTGAACACCTGCATCGCTTTGGGGTCGGAAAGCTGACCAGGTTGTAGGCTTTAGTTTTAGCCCCAGTGCGGGAAAGGTGGGGTATTTAAACAGAATCCCTACATGCAGTATAAATGGCAAATGTAAATGTGTAAGAGACTTTGTGCGTTTCCTTGTTTGGGGGCGTCTGCAGGGGGTGTCTGCCAGCATTTCCTGAGCTCTCCTGCTGTGTGGTCATCCAGACACCCTGGCTGCAACAACATACGTATACCAGCATACCTACTGTACTACACTGAATCACTCTATCACCCCAGAGGTGGAAAAATCCAGGTTCAGAAAGAAGTCCTCCCTAGTATTTTGTTCCAATCACCTTGGACTAATTAGCTCCTTTACTAATTAGCACAATTCTGCATCATGGAGGTGGAACTAATTAGTGGAATCAGCTGGCTGAGTTCATGGGTGGACACATTTTGCTTTCTGACCTTTCTGACTTTCCACCTCTGCCTAAATCCAGCATACCTGCTACAGTGAATCACCCCCCCCACCCATCCCCCGTCCCCCTGTGCCACCTTATACCAGCATACCTGCTCCACCAAATCACTGAATCACTCCCAACCCTAAAGCCACATACCTGCTCCACTGAATCACTGAATCATCCTCCTACCTTGTCCCAACATAGCCTACCCGCTGCACTGAATTATTGAATCACCCCCCCCTCCCAGACTTATACCAGCATATTATTCTTATATTATTCATTCATATTATGAATGCATTAATATTGATAATAACATCAAAGGGCCCTTTAATTGCGCTCTTTTTTACGTTGTTGGCTTATTCATCTCCTATGGAATGTTTATTAGGCACCCAAAAAAGTCCAGTGTGTTCACACAACACAGGTTCATAAACAGTTCTGCCTTTCTTTGCGTGTTCTGTCCATGTTGTGCGAATGGGAGTGCGCACGACGTGGACGGACAAGAGACAACGACAACAGTGACGTCGGCGCTAACTGTGTACTTGTGTTTATGTGTGTATGTATGTCTATATTGTATGTACATATTGCATGGATTCCATTTTTACTTATTATTGACTGCTTGAATGTCCCCCCTCTGGGACATTCAAGCTTTACTTTACTCTACTCTACTCTACACTGGGACTGAAGTGCCGTCATCCCAGTACCGCCAAACCTCAGACTCTAGAACAGATGCTAGAACATCGCCACCCGTGGCCTCTGCTGTTTCCTTTATTGCATTTTTCTCTTTGTTCGTCGTGTGGATGCAGGTTAAAAGGATGCAAAGTGAAGTTGTTGTCGTTGTCGAAACGAACGTAGACGGGTAACACGATTGTGAAGGGAGTTTAAGCTTGTCGGGAGTATTTATAGAGCGGGAGATGGATGTGTTTGCGCTCAGCCTCTCTGTTTGCCCATATGTCTCCCAGCCGAATCTTCCCCCCACCCCCCCGCCCACCCCACCCAGCCTCCACAGCCAGATTGATCAGTGATTCAGCGGTGTCCACGGCGACAGAATCGCGCGTTTGTGTCTCTGAGGCATACGTTCCTCACTTCTGCAAGTTGAGGCGGATAAGGGTGTTTGCTAAGTGAATTTTATTTAATGTAACGTAATGTAATGTAATGTAATGTAAGTAGAACCAGGACTCTGCACCACAACTCCCAACTGCGCAGGAAATATACAGTATATATCTTGTCTGGTGTATTGGAACCAATGAAATACTCTCAACAAGTGCAAACCCCGCCTTCTGGTCATATTGGCAGGCTCAATTACACCAGGCAAGATCAATAGAGCACAGAAAAGTATTTGAATCCAAAACAAATACGTATTTGACCCAGGTCTGATATATATATATGTATTAAGCAGCATAATGTTTTGTACAAAGGCATTTTTTTTCTTGGTTTGGCTTTGCATTTCACAATTTATAAACAATCATGTGGTTAAGGTGCAGATTCTCAGCTTTTATTTTTTTAAAGGGTTCTTTTAAAGGGTGTTTTTATACATATTGGTTTCACCATTACAGCACTTTATTATATGTAGCCTCTTCATTTAGGCTAAGTCAAGGATGCCATTATGAGGCTGAGGATTTTAAAAAAACTGTCTAAGACATTGGCCAAACCTTAGGCTGACCAAAATCAACTGTTGGCACATCACTAAGAAGAAGGAGAGCACTGGGTCAATTCATTAATTGCAAAAGGCCTGGTAGGCCAAGGAAGACCTCTACAGTTAATGACTGAAGAATCCTCACCACGGTGAAGAAAACCCTGCAAACACCTGTCTGACAGATCAGAAACTCTCTGATCTGTCAGACGGATGTTTCCATGACTACTGTCCACACAAGGCTTCACAAATACAACTAGTACAAATGGTACACTGCAAGATGCAACCCCTAGTTAGCCACAAAAAACAGGATGGCCAGGTTACAGTTTGCCAAGAAGTATCTACAAGAGCCTGCAGAGTTCTGGGAAAAGATCTTTTGGACAGATTAGACAGAGATTCAGTCTTATGAGAGTGATGTCAAGAGCAAAGTGTGGAGGCCTAAAGGAACTGCCCAAGATCCGAAGTAGTCCCCCTCATCTGTGAAACATGGTGATGGGGGTGCTATGGGTTGGGCATGTATGGCTGCCACAGGTACTGGCTCACTTGTTTTCACTGATGATGTAACTGCTGATAGCATGAGCAGAATGAATGCTGAATTGTACAGAAACATTTTATCTGTTCAAGCAAATGCCTTCAAACTCATTTGATGGCACTTCATCCTACAGCAAGACAGTGATCCTTACAACATACTGCTAAAGCAGCAAAGGAGTTTTTCAAACCCAAGAAATGGAGAATTCTTGCCTGACCAAGTCAGTCACCTGATCTGAATCCAACTGAACATGTGTTTCACGTGCTGAAGAGAAAAGATAGTCAGCACCTGGTGATGTTTATGGGTCACAGACTTCAGGCAGTCATTGCAAGCAAAGGATATGCAACAAAAAGTACTAAACACATCTACTTTCATTTACATTACATTAATATGTCCCAAACATTATGGTGCCCTGACATGGCAAATCCTTTAAGAAAAGCTGAGAATGTACACAACCACGTGAATTGCTTGATTAAAAATCTAAAATTTTGAAGTACCGAGACAAATGAAGAAAAAAACATTATGGATGGTAAGCTACATATAATATCACAGAAACAACTCTACTGGGAAAAAATTAATTATAAATACTAAAATAATAATGAAATAAAATAGTTTCTTATCAGAATTGAAGTTTGCTGCTGCATTCTGTAGAATTTTATGGAATATACAAAATAATATTACTAATCAAATAAAATAATGACAGGGTTCTGTACCAT